>NW_016803813.1:2191339-2193272 GCF_001698545.2 Rhinopithecus bieti | reverse complement strand
TAATATGAAAATATTAATGAAATACCTTATGTTATTTTTATGTTTGTGTTTTCCAATTACAATATAGCTCAAGTTATAGTTAAGTTTTCATTGGCAATGCTAGATCTCTATTTAAATTTTCAGTTTAAAATGTAGATTCACATATCTAGTTTCTCCAATAGCACCTAAATATTTTCCAATAACTGAATCGAATCTAAGTTTTAATTAAATGTAAGTTAAATCAAATTAATTTTGCTCATTTTCACTAGCTATATTTCAAGTTCTCAATAGCCACATGAGGCTAGTGACTACCATATTGGACAGCACAATTCTAAGATTATTTTGTTTGGATGGTTTATTCATTGATTTGAATGAGTTTAGAATGCAGTTTGATTTTTCCCCAAATAATTAAGCATTTTTTAAACTAATGTCACATTTTAAAATCTTTCTTTTTCTACTCTAATCTGAAATGCTGTCTTTATTGTGAACAAAATCCTTAAACTCTAGGTCTATATCTGGGTTTTCCTTTACGTTTCATAAAATTGCTTGACTATTTTTTCCTCCTGTATTCTGTTATTTCCTAATAAATCTGATGGAACTCATGTAAGCTTTCTTTTTTATTTAAAAAGCTATGATTACAAATTCTTCCTAAAGTACTCTGAAGAATGGAAACGTTTTTTCATGCTGGCTGACATTTAAATTTTAATACTGTCAGAGTTGATAAAACTGTAGTTAACCAACTACTAAGTTCTTTCACATTCATTGAGAATTTTGGCTTTACTTCTTTATTTGTATTTTATTAGCTATATGTTTCCCATTAACAGGAATGAGATTTATCCTTAAATTCTTCAGTGGTAGAGCATGCTGAATTAGAGTCATTCATCCTCTCTTACTCATTATATGATGAAAAGCTTTGCAGCACAAGTGAGAAGGTTGTGCTGCAGCTGAAGTGTTGTTCTGCTTGGTTCTTCTTCACTACTGTAAAATATTTTTCATCAAAATTAAATGACCATTTGGAATATAAAAATTGAGTGCAGAACTTCATCTACTGTGTCTAATTCAATACTGCATTTTCTGTAACTTTATCTTTAGGCTTGTGGACATTCCCTAATGGCTGCTGTAGATTCCTGCAGGGGAAATGCTAACTCTGTAATCTATCCAGTGGATTCCAGGTTTTTGAGCGTGGCTTTCATCAGGAAGTGGAGCATCTTTCTTCAATTTCTTTCATTTTTTAATTTTCATTCATTCAGTATTAGTTTTTACTTTTGTATAAAGTACTGCAGGGGAACATAATTTAATCCCCATTCTTTTCCACAGGTTTCAAACTGATTTTAGCTGCCTTCATACTCAACAAAAACATGAATTCCACCACGGGGTGAGCATGCTGTTGCAGGGGAGACTCTGTAACAGCAAGGCTTACTTATGCCTTTGTGGTCATGGGAGATAAAACTCTTCAAAATGATTTTATTTGTATAATGTAAGTTAGTCTGGTTGTCTTGTTCTTTCTTTAAGATTCATTTTAGCAGTGTGTCACATTCAAAGAGCATTCATTCAACTGCAAAAGGTTTCAAAAATAATGTAAGCTTTATGCAAGTGTTTTGAGCAAGAAGCCTGGAAAGCAGTGAAATTTCATCCTTATACACAGCACTGTATTCTAAAATTCATCTTTGAGCAGCTTTTCCCTTAAAACTCCTCTCATCCTAGGGGTTACTCTAAGTCATTATCTACCTGAAATTCCACTCTGTCTTCAATTCCTTCCTTTTGCTTTGCAGATATCCTCTTTTTGGAAAAAAAAAATAGGATTCATTTTTTGTTAATGTAAACCAAATTTGCTTTTCTCTTCTTACTTTGCTTTTTTATTACTTCTTTTTTATATCTCCTGGACAAAAGAACCAGAACCATTCAGAAAAGAAAGAGGAAGAGGATATTCTGAATGCATGTGTAGTCTATTTTT
>NW_016803813.1:2182030-2187532 GCF_001698545.2 Rhinopithecus bieti | reverse complement strand
CTCCCAGGTGAGGAGATGCCTCGCCCTGCTTCAGCTCTCGCTGGTTGGGCTGCAGCAGCTGACCAGCACTGATTGTCCGGCACTCCCCAGTGAGATGACCCCCGTACCTCAGTTGAAAATGCAGAAATCACCGGTCTTCTGTGTCGCTCGCGCTGGGAGTTGGAGACTGGAGCTGTTCCTATTCGGCCATCTTGCTCCCTATTTTTTGTATTATACTTAAAAATACATATTTGATATGGACTTCCTTTTTCTAAAAATCACTAACTCCGTCACATAAAAATTTATCAAATTATTTTCCTTAAAAAATCTATTTTCCTATAAATTTACATATATGCCCTTTATCTTCATAAATGTCAGAGATCTCTTCTCATATTCATCATTATTCACTATCTTATTGGATTAAGATAATAAAATATTGTCTAATCATACATAGTCTTCCCCACAAAACTGATTCTTAGCTACTGTCTTTTAATATTTTAGTAGATATCGCTTCTAAATTTATAAAATACCCAAGCATGGAACATGTTTTGCAAACTTAGTAAATATGAATGTAATATTAAAGACATATATATGAGAGAGGTTGTTTGATATTGGGGAGGTCATTCTTTGTTATTTATTCAAATTATGAATAAATTGTTTACATCCATAAAACACACCTAAGGTTAACTTTTTTCTTGTGTTTAGATGAAGTCTCAGGATCTAGCATTTGTAAAGATGCTTTTGTAAACAAAACAGCATCTAGCATTTGTAAAGTTATAGAAAAGAGAGCTCCCATCATTTCCATATTTGTTCTAGTATTTTCTCTATTACCAAGAAAGAATTATTTGAAGGAAGAACTTTTCTTCACCATATATCTAGAATAAGAGATACATTACACTTGGGTATATCTTCCCATTACTCAGAACTAAGAAAAGATACACTAAACAGCATCACTCAAACAGTTAATGAAATGCAAAACTGTTCTGTTGTGTAATGTTATTTGAATTCATGCTATAGGTTATTTAAAATTATATATCTACTCTTAATAATTTAAATACAGTCCTTTACATACAAGCATAATTATAAAATATGACTGCTTCCACAAATTATTTGGGAAAAAGTCTGATACAAACATTATATGATGCTAGCAGTAAACTCTAGATAAATAGAAGAATTCTAGGCTGATTTGAAAGTTTAGATAGACATAACATCTGACAATAAAAAACCAACAAGATACATCACAATGGTAATGCTGGACATAGCAAATGTCCTGAACATATGAAATGATACTTTACTGCTACTAGATACCCAGAAATCGAAGTTATTGCTATATTTGAACAATACTGATGTTCTGTATTCTACATATCCTAAAATACCATTAACTTCATACAATGGCTATATTTATGAAGAAATGTGAGAATATAGCCTGCCTTAACATTGCAGACATAAATTTAAAATACGGTTATGTGTAATCCAGTCAATCTTATGTATGGTATTGCACAGCAAGAATAATGATAAAACATTTAGTGGAGAGAATGATGCAGAATGAGTTTTTCATAACAGCTGATGACAAGGCCAAAAACAAATCTTTCCCATTTCTTAAACCTGTTGATAAATGACAGATATAGACCCATTTTGTTTTGTTCTCACAGTATAAAGACAGACCTGAGACTGTGAAAATATATATATAAAAGAGACTTAATTGGCTCACAGTTCTGCAGGCTATACAGGCATCTGCTTCTAGGGAGGCCTCAGGAAACTAACAATTATGGCAGAAGGTGAAGGAGAAGCAGCCAGAGTCTTCACATGGCCAACAGGAGACAGACAGCAAAGGGAAATGTGCCAGACACATTTAAATGGCTAGATCTTGTGAGAACTCTATCACAAGACATCACTAGGTGGATGGTGCTAAACCATTAGAAACCACTCCCATAATCCAATTACCTCTCAGCAGGCCCCACCTCCAACACTGGGGATTACAATTTAACATGAGATTTAGGTGGGGACATAAAGCCAAACCATATCAGCACCTAAAAAACTTTACTTTTCTTTGTCTCATGAGTAATTAGCTAAGATTAAAGATCTTTATACCCCTGAAACTAGCTAGGCACAGAAATAAACATTTCCTATTAAAATAACTGAGAAATGTTCCCTGTTTACAAAGGAGCATTGAAAATTATTCTAGTATTAAAATGTTTACAATATGAAATACACATAGGTATTTTGTTTACCTCATTATTTGCTTTTTGTTTTTAGCAACTTCTTTGGTGTTCTTTTTTGGGTTAGAGAGTTGGACTCATGTACAAAACAAACAAGCACCTCATTGGCAACTTGTTTACTCCTCCCTGTAAGAGTGTCAAGGCAAAACCATTCTGTTGAGATACTTTGATATTCAAAAACGTTCTTCTGTCCCTATTGCAATAGTCTATATAAAATCATCTCCTTGATTGCCTAGTAAAATTTACCTTCAAGTGTACCATATAACTCCATCAATATTCTAAACAGAAAAAAGAATAGTAAATTGCATTTAAATTTTGGCGAATGATTGAAAGAATTAAAACAATATGGAGGAAACACAAAACACACTTTTTATTTTCTATAAGCAGTTGACATTTAGGTAGTGAAAAATTCTGGATAGAAAGCATTGTGGGAGCTCAAGAGAATAGAAATTTGGCCACTAGAAGCTGGGGAGGATAGCTGAGAAGAGAGGAAGAAGTAGAGTTAGTGCGTTCAAAAATATAGCCAGAATGAATGATATCTAGTATTCAGCAGCACAATAGAGTGACTATAGTCAATAACAACTTATTGTATATTTTTAAAATAACTAAATGAGTTAAATGTGCATGTTTCTAACACAAAGAAATGATAAATGCTGGGGTGATGAATACCCCAATTTTGCTGATGTGATTATTACACATTATAGGCCTGTATCAAAGCATCACATATGTCCCATGAATATAAGCACCGATTACCCATAATAATTAAACATTTTTAGAAAAGCATTTATGCATGATAGTTTGAAGTATTTTAGGAGGCGAATTTCAATAAATGATACCTAGAGAAATTAACTTTACAAAGAAAGGAAGAATGTTTTTTAAATCTGGAAAGAAAAACTTGAAGGGTTAATTAATACATAATCTTCAATTTTTTTCTGTAAACAAGCCTGTTTCTTAACATCTGCTGAATCTTATGACTATCATTTTAAGTAATATATCTCATATGTGAAAGACATATAGAATTTACCAAAATCTCCAAATGATGTGAAATGAAAGAAAGTACAGAAAAGCAAAGCTAAATGTAGAATTACAAAATGATACTGAAAATATTCTAGTAGTAAACTATTTACAATCTGAGATACATATATATATTTGGTTTACCTCATTATTTGATTTTGCTCCTTTAGATTTTAAATTATTTTAACACATTTTGTGTGCTTGTTTCACATTGCATGCTTTTTCTTTCTTGACAACTTTTTTGGTGTTTTGTTTTGTTAAGAGAATTGGACTCATATGTACAGTACTGCCCATTGTTTCTACCTTTTTTAAAAGGTTTTCTTGTTCTGTTGACACCCACAGAAACACAAAAGACACTAGCTTAAATTCTCCCAATTATTCTCCCTGAGCCACTGCATATCTGACAAAATGGAGGGGTAGCCCACAATTCTAACTTCTCTTCTTTTGTAATATATGTATAAAGACAACATTATTAAATTCTTAACTATTTGAAAAATTGTGAAGATCATAAAAAACAAAGCAAGATCTAAACACCATGACAGACTGGAAGAGATAAAGGAGAAATGTCTGAAATTTAGTTGATTGTAATGTACAAATTTGGTTTCTTTGTTTTGACAAATTTGCTATAGTTCTGTAAGATGTTAACATTGGCAGAATCCAGAAAGAGGTCATAAAATGGTTCTTTATGCTATCTTTGTCACTTTTCTAACTTTTTCTAATATTATTTTAAAATAAAAATTAAAACAACAAATCAACAATGATATAGAGGTACCTACCAAGTTATTCCTCTCCAAGCCAGGCATTCATTAAGGTACCTTGTTGTGAGACTCCCTAAAGGTGCCTCACTGTACTTATTGGGAGGATTGTGATTTAAACTGAACGGCGTCACAGTGCTCCCAAAGTTTGAGATTAAGGAAGTGATACATGTCTATATATTTCACTCTGATTATTATCGATGTCAAGGGTGATGTTGTTTACCCATCTCCCCACCCTAATTATCACTCTGCTCTAGTGAAGACACTCATTTCAAGGATAATGTTGTGAGCCCTCTCTCCAACTGTGATTATCAGTCTGCCCTACTGAAGACATTCACTTCCCTATAAATAGATTAGAATCTGAATAATATATATAATTGTTTATCATATGGAGAAAGAGTTTCTTTACTTCCCTTCCCTGCTTCCATCCTGCATTTAATCACCTCCCGTACTCTTTCAGGAATAACCCGGCACCCTCAGGATAATATGGTATTTCCTCATAGGCCTTCATGTCATACAAACAAAGTTTGTTTTCCCACATATTCGGCTAATGGCAATGTGAGATTCAGCTGTAACTGGATGGTATTTAAAATAGTTGAAAATCCATTGGTATTGTCTGATTCATAGACCATGAAAATTAATATGTTATTTATGTTCTACACAGCTGTCTTTAGTGCTGGAAGTTAAAGGGTTTGAGAAGGGAAGAGACATTGAAGGGAATTATATTTTCAAGTTAGAAGAAAGATGGCATGTAAAGGAGCATTAAAAATTCATAGATGTACAAAGTGCTTTTGGATTTGCCAATTGTTTTCAAAGATTTACATAGTATCTAGAGAAATGTAAAGTTATGAGCAATAATAAATTTTTAGGTAATTTAAAACATTGATTTGGATCCGTGGCACTTATTCACCAGTATGGATATTATTGACTTTATGTAAGAGCAATAAATATTTTGCATTTAAATTAAAATGCTACATCACATTACTTGTATCTACATTAACCCACAAGTCTACAAATGCATGATTTTATGATTGCAAATAAATATAAAGGGGAACAGACGATGCCAGAAACAGTTTTCTTGTTGCACTGATTTTAAAAATTAAAGTTATTTCAAATATAATATGCCATATCAACATTTAATTCAAATAAAATTATGAGAATGAATAATCTCTTAAATCTTTTTAGATACCAGAAAATATCTTCTTCCATTTACTTGATTCATATACTCACCATAACTGTTACTGTCTTGTTCATGAACCATAATTCCCCTTTAAAAGATGCATATATGGCTGGGCGCGGTGGCTCAAGCCTGTAATCCCAGCACTTTGGGAGGCCGAGACGGGCGGATCACAAGGTCAGGAGTTCGAGACCATCCTGGGTAACACAGTGAAACCTCGTCTCTACTGAAAAATACAAAACACTAGCCGGGTGAGGTGGCGGGTGCCTGTAGTCCCAGCTACTTGGGAGGCTAAGGCAGGAGAATGGCATGAACCCGGGAGGCAGAGCTTGCACTGAGCTGAGATCCAGCCACTGCA
>NW_016803813.1:2171670-2180964 GCF_001698545.2 Rhinopithecus bieti | reverse complement strand
TACTGGGTATATACCCAAAGGATTATAAATCATGCTGCTATAAAGATACATGCACACGTATGTTTATTGCGGCACTATTCACAATAGCAAAGACTTGGAATCAACCCAAATGTCCATCAGTGACAGACTGGATTAAGAAAATGTGGCACATATACACCATGGAATACTATGTAGCCATAAAAAAGGATGAGTTTGTGTCCTTTGTAGGGACATGGATGCAGCTGGAAACCACCATTCTCAGCAAACTATCGCCAAGAACAGAAAACCAAGCACCGCATGTTCTCACTCATAGGTGGGAACTGAACAATGAGACCACTTGGACTCGGGAAGGAGAGCATCACACATCGGGGCCTATCATGGGGAGGGGGGAGGGGGGAGGGATTGTACTGGGAGTTATACCTGATGTAAATGACGAGTTGATGGGTGCTGACGAGTTGATGGGTGCTGGCGAGTTGATGGGTGCTGACGAGTTGATGGGTGCAGCATACCAACATGGCACAAGTATACATATGTAACAAACCTGCACGTTTAAAATTATCAATTTGTAACATTGATGAAAATCTGGAGTAACTGGAATTCTCACAACTTTTTGGTAGCATTGTGGGTTTATTCCACAGTTTGGTGAAGTCTACCAATGTAACTCCCAAGACTAAACTTATATGTGTCCCATGGCCTAGCAATTCCACTTGTATATAATAGAAATAGCCCTAACTTGATATAAAACACAGTTTTTTGAAGAGCAGGTCATACATGATGATATGCATTTTTACATACATACTTATAATTGGACAGAATAGATCAATATAAATAAATGATCTCATGTTAGGGAACTTGAATGAATTAGGTAACAAATATAATGTTGAGTACAAGAAGCAAGAGTCAAATGAAAATTATATAAAGAACAAAAACGTGTCTATTATTTTAGAGGTCAGTTAGGACCTACTTGTATAAGAGGTAGAAAGAATGACCATGAAATGTGGTAAAGGATTTCAGAGTTAGTCTTATATTTTTAGGTTTGAATGGTAATTATGTGAGTGTATTCACATTTTAGATATTCATTGTATAATAGACTTATGATTTATATACTTTTCTGAACATATACCACTTAACAATTATTATATAAAATATTTTATGCCTTAATAGAAGACAGCAATATAGAGCTCTCATAATGTATGCAGTAAAGAACATAAGGAACATTACTCTAAGATAGTTCCCTTTTGCATTTCAGAAACACAGTAAGGAAATATTCATTTCCTTTAAAGTGTGTGGACTGATTGACTTACTTATATCCATAGACTCATAAAAAAGAAATTCTTTGGAAACTCCATTTCATACAGAAGCATATAAGCTGGGTGTGGTGGCTCACATTGTAACCCCAGCATTTGGGAGGCCGAGGCAGGCAGATCATGAGGTCCAGAGATTGAGACCATCCTGGCCAACAAGGTGAAACCCCATCTAAAAATACAAAAATTAGCTGGGCATGGTGGCAGGCACCTGTAGTCCCAGCTACTTGGAAGGCTGAGGCAGGAAAATCGCTTGAACTTGTGAAGTGGAGGTTGCAGTGACCCAAGATTGTGCCAGTACACTCCAGCCTGGTGACAGAGCAAGACTCCATCTCAAAAAAAAAAAAAAAAAAAAAAAAGTAAATAAGTACAACCTTTTGCATCATGCTTTTGTGGCAAACCTACTCTCCTGATTGATTTACCACAGTACTATATTTAATCACCCACATTCTCTAAGTCAGAGTTCAGCAAATTTTCTAAGTAAAGGACTAAATAATAAGTATGTTAGGCTTTCCAGGTGATATGGTTTTTCTGTGTCCCCACCCAAATCTCATCTTGAATTGTAGCTCCCATTATTCCTATGTGTCATGGGAGGGACCCAGTGGTAGGTAATTGAATCATGGGGCAGATTTTCCGGTGCTGTTCTTGTGATAGTAAATAAGTCTCATAAGAGCTGATGGTTTTATAAAGGGCAGTTCCCCTGCCACACTCCTCTGCCTGCTGCCATGTAAGATGTGCCTTTGCTCTTCTTTCACCTTCCCCATGATTGTGATGCCTCCCCAGTCACATAGAACTCTGAGTATGTTAAACCTCTTTTTCTTTATAAATTACCCAGTCTCAGGTATTTCTTCACCGCAGTATGAAAATGGAATAATACACCAGGACATATGGTCTCTATTAAAACTACTCATCTCTGCTCTTACAGAACAATAGAAAGCAGAAACAACTTGTAAACAGGTGAACTTGGCTGTGTTCCAACAGCACTTTATGGACACTGAATTTAAATCTCATGAAATGTTATTTTTGAATTTTAAAAACTATTTATACATGTAGATAACATGTTTAGTTTGTGGGAGATACAAAACAGGTGACTGGATTTAGTTTGTGGACCCTTGCCCGAAATTGGCATTTTTCGCCTCTTATCTGTTGTGTCTATAGTGTTCTAGGTCAGAGCACGAAGTTCTGGGATTTGCTTTATTTGGTTTTTCTATTATCTGAGACCTTAACTTTTTTTTCTTTTTTTTTAACCTTTTCAGCTAACACAAACCAAAGAGAAAAAATATACCCATCCATTATTCATGCAAAGTCACTCCTGTTTGATGATCTTGCACTCAACAAGCTGTGCATGCACTATTCAATGTGTGCTCAATCATTAACCCTAAGCCAGTCTCCTCTGCTGTAGTGGAGGTGATTTTGATTCTGGAAATAGCAAAGGCCTGCTTACATATATCTTCTCTGGAGCATAGATTTTAAACTTTGCCCTCAAGGAGTCCACAAATGACTTGAAATTATTTGCATATTTTTCCATGCATGAATGCACATTTTTTATGGAGAAATGATTCATCATTTTCATCAGATTTTAAAGTTTATAGCTCAAGTCTGTAATGCAGAAAATAACTACTATGAGATTTAATATATTTTGAAAGAGAGATGATAGAAATGCCAAAATTGGAGAAAAAGTGTTATATATTCCACAACAATATATATAAATGGAATTTTACTATTTGAAAATATTAGAAGATATGAAATCTTATTTAGCATCTTTAACAATGTTAGCATGAAAAGAGTAGACATTTTAGACTTACTACAGGCACACTTTTTCTTTTGCCAGAACCTTTGCATTTACCTCATGGTACTCTGTCATGGTAATAAAATAAAAGGCTTTAACCTGAATTCTCATTTTTAAAGCTAGATAACTTCATTGCACATGAAGTTGCCTCTGGCAACCCTCACTGAGTTGGAAATGCAAAGGCCTTAGGCAGAGCTATTGTACATGTGTGCCCTTTGTTTAAACTGCTGCATTTTACCTCTGAAAGTATATGTTTTGTGCATTGAAACACAACTTACTGACTGGTGTGTATACATTCACACGCTTAAATCTTTTTTATTGAAACACTTAGATACGTACACCTTCATTGCACAGACCTTCCGGTTTCTGTGACTATCTCCTTATCCAACCAGCAGAGCGTCCCAAATATCTCTCTGATATCGGGTAGGTGACTTCCTTTATTTTCAATTCCCTCCTAGCAGTATTTGCTCTCCTGATGTTATTCCTTTGTCTTTGCTTCAAGGACTCATATCTGGAAATAAACAAACAAGTTACAGGATGCAATCTATTTATCCTCCAACACAGATAATTTCTTAGAGAACATTCCTTTAAATGCCTTCCTTTATATATAATTGCTTACTGTAAACATAACTATCAAGGAGATAAAGTTTTAAATGCAGCTTCAAAATTATTTGTTTAGTGTGAGAAAGTCATTCTTATTAAGATAGTAATCTAAACTAAAGCTGTTTTCCTTGGTGTAGCATATTGATAACATTTCTCATATCTCTCTTTTCTACCTAATGTAGTATGCAAGAAGACTTGCTTTTAAAAGAAGCGTTTTCAATTTTTTCTTTTAGTCCACTTATTCAAATACCACACATATTTATTTCTATGTGAGTATATTTATACCGAAGTTAACATTGTTTTACTTTTCCTCTCTGAAAAGCAAATTATGAATATTTCTTCCCTCAAATCACTCAGTCTTACGTCATGCTGTTCATTATTCCATTTTATGTATGTGTCATGACTTACTTTCCTAAGGAATATTTAGATTTTTAAAACAATATTATTATTTGGCAGTCAATAAACCTTTCCAAACTGAAGGTTTAAAGTTTTATGTTTTGGGGTTTGTTATTATAATTGTAGTTGATTTTCTTGATCCAGGAAAATGGTCTTCTGAGAATTTTATTTTCTTTTGATAAGTGATCTAATTCCTCTTTCTGACATATTAAATATTAAAATCTAATTTACCTGATTTTAAATTCCACATATTTTATTCTAAAGTCCAGATTTTTATACTTTATTTTATAATTAATTGATAATTGTTTCTGGATTTTTATGACTACTAAGATATTTTCTATTTATTTTTAGTAGAAAATCCTTATCTTTACACTAAAAAACCTTACAAAATAGTGGAATAATTATCTCTCTCTTAGAGATGAGAATGCAGAGACACAAAAAGGTTAAGTAACTAATCCAAGATCACTAAATTAGTAAGCAGTTGAAGTTATGTTCTTAATCATTAATGCATAACGCTTCTAGTCATGTTTTTTGTTCTTTGCTCTGGCTTTTGGGGAAATTATTGGAATTAGTCTATTTCACTATTTTTATTATAACAGAATATTTTCCTTTAACAGCTTTATTGACGTGTAATAGATATTTAAAAATTTCACATATTTAATAGGCACAGTTTGGTGAGTTTAGATGTATGCAAATGCCATGATAGCATCATCACAATCAAGGTAAAAACAGACACATTCAACACCTCCTAAAGTTTACTTGTGCTCCTTTTTATTTATTATTATTGGGTTTGTGGATATTTTGTTTGGGGTTTTATGTTTGTTAAGAAAACTTAACAAGAGATCTACTCAACAATTTTGAAGTGCACAAAACCATCTTATTAGCTATAGGTACTATGTTGTACTGCAGATCTCTAGAACATATTCATCTAACATAACTAAAACTTTATACCCATAGATCACAACTTCCAAGAACAGCTCTTCATTTCCGCCAATCCCCAGCCTTTGACAACCAGTATTATATTTTCTGCTGGTATAATTTTGGCTATTTAAAATACCTTATATAAATGAGATCATGCAGTTTGCCCTTCTGTAATTGCCTTATTTTACTTAGCATAGTGTCCTCCACGTTCTTCCACATCGTCACAAATTTTAGGATTCCTTCTTTTTAAGGAGTGATTAATATTCCATTGTATGCATATGACACATTATCCATTCATCTGCTGATGGCATTTGGCTTGTTTCCATATTATATCTTGGCAACTGCGAGTAGCGTTGCAATGAACATAAGAGTGCAGATAGCTCTTTAGGATCCCGAGTTCAGTGTTTTTAGATATACACCCAAAAGTGGGATTATTGTATCGTGGTTGTTTTATGTTTATTTTTCTGATAAACAGCTATATTATTTTCCATGGCTGCTGTACCATTTTCTATCATAATTTTCCACTAACAGTATATGTGTCCCAATTTCTCCACATTTTTGCAAACATTTAACTTTTTTGATATTACAGTGATGGTACTAATAGGTGTAAGGTGGTATCTATATAGTTTTGATTTGCAAGTTCCCTGATCATTAACAATATTCAACATGCTTACACATATCTGCTGGCCATTTGTATGTCTTATTCAAAGAAATATTTCATCAAGGTCTTTACATATTTCTATTTAGGTTATTTAATATTTTGCTTTGAGTTGTAGGAATTGCTTATATATTTTAGAAGTTAACTCTTTTTTGGATACAAGGTTTGCAAATATTTTCTACTATTCAGTAGATTACCTTTCATTTGTTCTGTGTGGCAGCTTTCTGTTTCTGTGTGGAAACTTTTCAGTTTGCTCTAGTCTCACTTGTGTATTTTTGTTTTTGCTGCTTATGCTTTCAGTATCAAATCTCAGAAATTATTATTGCCAAGACCAATGTCATGAAGCTTTTTACAGTTTTCTTCTAGGAGTTTTATAGTTGTAAGTCTTAAGTTTAAGTTTTTAATCTATTTTGAGTTGATCTTTTTATATAGTGTAAGATAAGAGTCCAATTTTATTCTTTCTCATGTAGATATGTAGTTGTCTCAGCATTTGTTGAATAGACTATTCTTTTATCATCATATATTCTTGGCACCCTTGTCAAAGATCAGTTGACTGTATATGAATGAATTATTTCTGGGTTCTCTATGTTTTTCCATTCATTTATGTTTGTCTTTATGCCAGTGCCATAATGTTTTAATTATTGTAGCTTTGTAATATATTTTGAAATAGCAAAGTGTGATGCCTATAACTTTTTTTATCTTTATAGGGTGGCATTGGCCATTCTGAATGTTTTGTGGTTTCATATACATTTTAGGATTATTTTTCTATTTCTATAAAAGAAGGTCATTGGGATTTTGATGGAATAACATTAGATGACTTTGAGTAATATGGACATTTTAACAACATTAAGTCTTCTAATCCATAAACACAGGTTATCTTTCCATTTATTGTGCCTCCTTTAATTTATTTCATCTCTTTTGTATTTATCAAGGTCTAATCTTCACCTCTTTGGTTAAATTATTTTTATTTTATTCATTTTTATGCGATTGGAAATGGGTGTTACCTTAACTTTTTTCAGATAATATATTGTTAGATTACAGCAACATGACTAATTTGTGTGTATTAATTTTGCGCCATTCAACTTTATTGGATACAATATGTATTTTAAGAGTTTTTGTGTGGAAATGCTAAAGTTTTCTGTATATAGGATCATGTCATTTGCAAACAGAGATTGTTTTACCTCTTTCATTCTTATTTGGATTTATTTTATTGGCAATGTCGATTCAACAGAACATTTATAAAATCATGCTCTAGGATCAAGGATAATTTATCCCTTGGATGCAAGAACAGTTCAACATATACAAGTAACTAAGTGTGACACACCACATTAACAGAATGAAGAATAAAAATCACATGGTCACCTCAAATATTAGATGATCAAATGTCAAGTGGAGAAACAACATTTGCCAAAACTCAACACCATGATAAAAATGCTCAACAAACTAGATACAGAGGAAACGTACCAAAACATGATAAAGGCCATATATATTACAAATCCACCATAAACATCATACCAAAGAGTAAAAAACTGAAATATTTTCCTATAGGATCAGAAACAAGAGAAGAATGCCAACTCTCAACGCTTCTATTCAACACTTCATTCAACACTCTTATCCACACCTAATACATTGATGAGAATATTTTCTGCTATTCAATAATTCTATTGAGATGTTTCTGGTTTTTAAAATTTCAGTTATTATGGCTACTGAATTGAAATTGCTTACACATATTTTAGATTGAAATTGATAGTTTTTATGTTGATTTTATTTATATTTTAAAGAATTACAATATTTTATTCTGTTTTATATCCATATTTGTTAGTATGCAGATATGCTCCAACTAATTTATGTTTACCAGTTTATATGTTCAACACTTTAAAGAAAATATATATCATATATGTCTGTTTCTATGAAAGTTTTATGTTTTATGTTTATTTAAATATCTGAAAAAGTTATTTCTAGGTTCTATATAAATGAACAAAATAATGTGGATAAGCACAGAATTTCCAAGTTAAAAGTCCACAAATTCACTAGCTTCTTGTATCTCAATTTGTGAAACCACAGTACAATACCAGGTTGAATTATTTTATCTTTATGTTTGCTGGGGTTTTAACCAATTATTTGTTAAATTTAAATTTGAAATATAATATATATATAAGAGTCAGATGTTTCTCTGAATATTACTTTTTTGATTGTCCTCCAAATTTTAAAATAATAATATTTAATATTTTTGTTCATCATGTTATGCCTTTTTTAAGACTGTCAATTATTCATTTTCTGGATTTCTCTTTCTATCTTTAAAAATGTAATGTCTCCTCTGTTCCTCATTTGGTATACTTGTACTTGGTGTGTTTTGTCAGTTGACTCTAATACAATATGTTTTCATCTCTTTAAGATTTTTTTCTTTCTTCATTGTTTTATAGATTTCAAGCTTCATAAAAGCTACTTAATTTTTTGCAAAATTTATTCTAGTCTTTACTCTTTACAATGGTGCTTAAACACCTTCTACATCACTGTAAATAAGTGTTCATAATTTCTGAATTAACTCTTTTAGGTCACTTTTTGTTTCAGATTGAATCCATGAAGATACATTCTTAAAATGAAAATGTATAGTAAATTTTAATTTTCTTATGTTTCCTGCAATAAATATTTTTAAAATACCTGAGTATCATTTAATACACTTTTATATTAGAAAGTTTTGCTTATGGGTAGCTGTATTAGGTGCTATTTAGCTTATTACTTTTGAATTTTTCTTTTTCTAAACTTTCGCATTCTTCCAGAAGAACATAGCTTGAAGTTGTCCACTGTTAGTTAACTTTCGTGTTGCTATCTTTGAAAATTTCCACTTCCCTTCATTATACACTGAAGACTTCTATCTACCTGCTGAATTCAGATATCTTTGTTTCAACTGCTCAGCAAATATTTTTAGCTTTCATTTGTGGCTGTTAGCCAGATCAATTTATTCCTGTCAATATGGTCTTTTGTCTATCAAATAGTAACTAAGATAATTATTAAACATTTTAAGCATTTTTCTTACTATTTTGTAAACTGTTATAAAACAGTTACAAAGATAAATCTTGTTGGATGCATGTCTCATATACATAACGTAATTAAGAGAATATTTTAAATAATGAGGCCCTCTAAAGGTATGAAATCTTTGAATGCACATTAGATGTATACTGTCAGAAAAGTATTCAATTATAAATAAAAAGAATACATTTAAATGATATATATTAAAATATGAGAAATATAGTATTAACTACTGCGTCCATCAGGGAAAGTGAAATTGAAGGTCCTATATGTTTTTAAATTTTTCTTGCAATAATGCTGTCCTTAATTGAATATACCAATTAGTTGAATTTTTTATATTAAATACTGAATATTTCCAGAAATATTATGGACAATATGATGAAAACTAAACCATGAACAGATTCCTTCCTCTGAAGACATTTTCTATGTCTTTTTCTTTCATTATCTGTGAAAGTATCACTGTCAGCTTCTGCTCATAGATTTCCAAATCTCTTTTTCTGTATAACTGGCCTTTCTTTCATGTATCCATAAGGATTCAGCTCTTTTAAAATTGTTTCTTGACTAGTTTAGGAGAAATCTAGACTTAGATAAAGATAAATGGTGAAAATCACCTG
>NW_016803813.1:2115115-2170391 GCF_001698545.2 Rhinopithecus bieti | reverse complement strand
AAAAAAAAAAAAAAAAACTTTTAAAGTTACCAGGAAACTTGACTAGACAGTGGGCAGACACCAATTCGTTATGAGCATTCAGCATTCAGGAAGCACCTACTACTGGTCAAGATGAGCGCTTCTTCATTCTCAGTGACAAATTACTCTTTTCTGAAAGAGTAGAGATGAATTTTGTTCAAGTATGAAGCACACTTTATTTTATTTTAAGACTTTTTTTCTTGGTAACTGAATTCAATCTGATCTTGTTGTTTTTGGCAATTTTTATCCAGCCTCCTCCATTACTCAGTCAATCTGAACTTTTATTACCCTGCTTAAGGCAGGCCCTGATGCTGTATAATCAGGTAAATACATTCAAATGATAAAAATCTCAGGTAGGATACATACTTCTTATTGGGAATACATATTCACAGGTGGTATTCTAGATTTTAAATTCTGTGGCTGTGAACTTGTCCCAAGGGATAAATGCATTGATATTTCCAGTTAAAGATGAAATACTAATATCCCAAGACAACAACATCTATTCATCTACTTACAACAAAGTCGTAAGTCAACACCAAGCAGCTGTTCCATTTATTTCCCTACATCAAGATTCTTAACTTCTTAGTCTAATGAATCAACCTGAGGTTTATTCAGTTTTGCATTCATGCCAATAGTTAGTCAGTTTATTTGTAACTTAAAAATTTAAGTGGATCCTTGTCATTTTCCTATACTATAACAAGTAATCAATCATAAAACAAAGTTTTGACAGATGTGGACTTATCAATTTAGAGAGTAACTTTTCATACCCAAAGCCTCAGCATCACATTATATACCCACATAACAAACCTGCACATGTGCTTCCTGTACCAAAAATAGAAGCTGAAATTTAAAAAAGAAAACCATATTCTTACTTTTATTTTTAAAGTAACATGAATAATTTTACAAATTGTTTCTAGATTAAAGCAAAATAAATTCCTGGCTGCTTCTAGCATGTTTAAAAGATGAATTAACTTCACAGAACTAGGCCTGTTTCAATTGACGGAGTGTGTTAAAAGGAATAGTCACAAGCATAAGGAATACAAGAAAACATAAAATTACATTATCTAAGAACAAAATGACAGGTAAATGTCTGAATAAATTAGTTCAGAATGTTTTTCTGAACATGGAACATCAAGTGATTATGTAGTTATTGCTACCCATCACAAATCAGATGGTGTCAGACCCATAGAAATTTAAGTTTGGATGGACCCAACAGCAATCCATCATAAATGACATCAAAATCTAGGATCAAGATAAAGCAGGGCTAGAAGGTAAAAGAAAGCTGTTTGTACAGATAGCCACATTCTCATGACATTTTCAAGTGTTTTGTCATAGCCTCTTCTTCAGCTCACATCTATGGCCACTGGAATACCAGCTGATAAAAGAGGAAAAAGTATAAGTGTGATTCAAAGTATCTGTTCAATATATGGGTGCAAGCTTAAAGTGACTGAATGCTGTGCTTTGGCACAATTTAATGGTGACACAAAAGACAGTAGTGAGGAAAAGTGGTAGACACACTTGTTTTACACCTGTTCATCTAATTAGTGTGGAAAGAAATGTGGCTTTCCACACTAAACAATGGTGCTATGACCTAAATCGTATTCCCCTAAAATTCATACATTAAAGTACAAATCCATGGTACCTCAGAATATGACCGTATTTGAAAGTAAGATCCTTAAAGAGTGATTAAGTTAAAATGAGGCTGTTTGGGTGGTGCCCTAATCCAATGTGACTGGTGTCCTTATAATAAAAGAAAGAGACACCAGGGATGTATGGGCACAGAAAGAAAGGTCATGTTAGGAAACAGCAAGAAGGTAGCAATCTGCATGTCAGGGAAAGAGGTCTCAGGAGAAATTGAATTTAATGATACCTTGATCTTGAGGTTCCAACCTCCAGAACTGTGAGAAGAAAAATTTATGTCAAACTACCCAGTCTGGTATTTTGTTATAGTAGTTCTAACAAACTACTACAAATGGCAAATAACTTGGCTGGTTGAAAAGAAGTCTTGAAAGAGAAGGAATTGGAAGATTGGAGATCTGGGAATGAGATATATCCAAAGACCTATGGGAAAGGGTACTAAGAATGAACACCTTTATACTTCAGGTTAACACCCATTAAAGAGCATTCATCACAGAAGGGACACTGAACAATAGAGCACAGAAAATAACCCCAACAAGTGATGTCCACCCATCACATTTACGGCCACCCTAGAGCTGGTACAACAGAGTAGAGTTGCTAAGGTGGCAATAATAGGGGCTATGTAGCTCATCAGAAGTGATCCAGCTAGCTTCAGCCTATTATTCAGTCTCACAGTGGCAGTGACTAATCCTTAACCCTTGATATAGCACCATTGATTGAGGAAACTAACCAGCCATTTGGTGGGAAAATAATTATACTGGACTTCTTTCACCCTGAAAAGGGAGATATTTTATCATTACTGGATAAACACATATTTCGGTATGGAGTTGCCTTTCCTGATTGAAATTTCTGAGGTAGATATATAGAAACTTAGAGAGTATTTGATGTACTGACATTATATAAGACTAAGGGACAAATGTAACAGGAAAGAAGTGGCAGTGATCATTAACTGTGCCATCCATCACACCATCCACTGTATCATACTACACAGAAGCTGCAAGCTTGATAGAGTAAGGGAATAACCTGTTGAAGGTACAGTTGAAATGTTAGCTTGAGGAGAGAAAACCTCATAGATACCGTAGATCAATTACCATTTCAATCACCATCATATAATAGTCTTTATTTGGTGAATAAAATTAGCCTGAGAACAAATAAGTGAAATTAGCAGTGTTTATCTTTTGTCCTATTTATCTTGATTTCCAGTTACATACTTAGAAAATGCATTCTTCATCTCTTCCACTCTGGGCTGTTAATAGCTAATGATTCTATTCTCTAGAGGAGAAATACTTCTATTTGGTGACACAGAAAAATCCTCATTAAACTACTAGATATGATAACATCCCAGTCACATTGTTCTCCACATGCTTAGAGACCAACAGACAGAAAAAGAGTTAAATCCTGTCAGAGCGAATTGGCTCTGTTCATCAGAAGGAGGTAAGGCTTTGTTACCTAATAGGGAGGGTGTGAAATAATAAATTGGAAAACCAGGCAATTTATCTTGCTATTACTCGATGTTCCTTTGTTCAATTTTGACTGTAAATGAAAAATGCAGTAACTTCAACTCCAGAAAGAATGAAGTCCTCTGCCTGATGAGCATATGCAATAATCAATTACATAGAGAATCTAGAATGAATGAGAGAAGTGCTGGTGATGATATTTGGTTATACCATCCAAGAAAGTTAGAGTCAAGGGCTATAGGTTATCATATTAAACTACCACTTAAAACTTTCTGCCTGGAAACAAGACCCAATATAATCCTGAAGAAGCAATCTCCATGATGTCAATGAATCACATACATCTGAGTGACTTAAGGGATGGTGAGCAACCCATATACCCTCTTAGTGGGTTGAAGCACTCATTATCCTGGAGATGTTGGTGGTCCGCAGCTCCCAGCTGAATCCCTTTCTGGGACTTGCCCTTAAATGCAGAAAGTTGTTTCGCCAAGGTCATTATGCTTTCAAAAGGGCAACCTGAATCTCATGCCTAGTCAATGTGGGGTGATTGACTGGGCCCAGCTCCCTGCCCCAAAGACCCAGATCACTTGACCAAATGACAAACGATTTAGAAGGGTCCATCTCAATTCCAGAGCTGTTGGTAGGATTGACTAGTGCCTTTTTTGAGAAGACATTATAGTTCAACTTTAATCTCTCTGAACATTTTGATTATATGAGCACTCTTCAATTATCTTCCTGTGTATAAATTATTATCTCAGAGTTTTCTTTCCAGGGAAACTGAGCTAAAATGTCTTTTCATTTCTTTGAACTTTACCTATTTTGCTTCAACATTTGACGTTGTCTGACATTAGTAGAATAGCTTCCTACCCTCAAGGAGCTCTTAATCAAGAAAGGAAGGTACCATTTTAATAGTACACTATTTAAGTTGAAAAGCACTTAATGAATGATTTAAAAGAAAATACTCATTATAATTGTGCTTTTCTTTTTTATTTCAGAGAGAAAATATTTGATTGCTAGATATTTTAAGTCTGTTAACTGTCAAATAATTTTTTACTCTATAAATAATTTAGGATCTATGAAGTTGGTGAAGAAATAGATGTTCAATATATTAGCACATAAATTATAAATCATAAAATTAGAAATGGGAGTTCTAATATCTGAGCCCCTTAAAGAAAAATGGAAAAGAAATTCCATTACAAATTTTTATCTGATAATATAGAAATGCATTTATTTTTTGGCTTTCTGATCTTTAAAGATTGGGCTGTGATCACTGTATGTCAATGCAATAGTTAATTGAAAAACAGGGAGATGATCAGACTGGTCACTATACTGGGTCTTTTAGGTAGTTGCAGCATATTTTGAGTCTGTATGTGTTGATTTTGACATTTTTCATTTTTATAGTTATATATATTATATGCATGTTGCATATTTTATTGTACATTTTAAAATATTTTTTAATTTTAATTTTAATTTTTTTACTTTTTATAGAGATAAGAGTCTATGTTGCCCAGGCTGGTCTTGAACTCTTGGGCTCAAGCAGTCTTCCAATCACATGCAGGTGCTTTCATTTGAGTGATTCTTAAATTATCTGTAACTGTCCGTGCTCAGGAGAACATTGACAGTTCACACAAAACATCACATATTTAAAAATTCTTATCTTGAGAAATAAAAAAGGAGACTTAAACAGTCTGTTTTTAAATTTAAAAAATATTATTTTAAGGTTTCCTGAGAAAAGTCAAAATTATTGATAGATTAACTTGTTTATGTTTACTAAGATAAAATATTGAAAGGTATTTTCCACCAAGGTCTAAGAGAGAATTTTGTAGGAGTAAGCAC
This sequence comes from Rhinopithecus bieti, assembly GCF_001698545.2. Lineage (NCBI taxonomy): Eukaryota > Metazoa > Chordata > Mammalia > Primates > Cercopithecidae > Rhinopithecus > Rhinopithecus bieti. The sequence continues at coordinate 2,165,445 of NW_016803813.1, read as the reverse complement.
ACTCTGGCCAAACTAATGTATTAGGCTATAGCTCCTAATGGCCAATTCTCAGTTATCTTTTACTCTACTTCTCATGATTTTTGGCACTGTTGACAATAACTTTCTTAAAATATTTTCTTCAGTAGGCTTCCAGAGTGCCTTCTTCTCAGCACTATCTTCTCGCCATTTGCCTGCCTCTCAGGTTGATGATTCTTGGTCGCTTTTTCTAGGTCCTCTTCCTCTATGCTTTGAGTGCTTAATATTCTGCTTTTATAAATGTTTTCTCCCAGTTGCATTCCCTAGGCAATTTATTTCAGCCCTTAGACTACAAACAACATATATAGTGTCAGAGCTCATAAATCTATATCCAACCCCAAAGTGTCCTCAGTGTTTAGAACCACATTCATCTGTCCACTCCTTATCACCTCTTGGATATCTAAAGGATATCTCAAAACTTAATGTGTGCAGAAATGAATTATTAATTGGTTCCCATTAATCAGCCCCTTTTCTAGTATTCTTCACTGCAGGAAATGTTATCTCAGTTTTCTCTTACATCAAGGAATGTCTTTAGATTTCTTTCTTTTCTCATATTCCAGATAAAATTCATCATTAAGTCTTGTCATCTCTACTTTGGAAACATTCGACGTCTCATTAATTTTTACTGTTTACACTAATATCACCCTATTCTAAGGCATCATCCCTTCGAATCTGTACTACAATTGCTTACACAATTGTTTTCCACTATTGTCTCTCTGTATTATTTCCTTCACAGAACAGCCAGCGTGACCTTTTAAAATATAGGATAGATTATGTAATTTCTTTTTGCAGGCATTCCTGTAGTGCTGTCCTACTTCAAATATTAATATAACAGTATTTAAATCCTTCTATGGACTACACCATTCTATGGAATACAACATTCTATAGGATCTTGGATCATTCTATAAGATCTTTGATCTTTTCTTGAGATCAAAAAAGTAACTGAACTTTTCTGATCTCATCTCTATATAACTTGTTTAAGTATATACATGATATGCCTTAGTCAACATACACAGGTTGAGAAGTTAGGTGATTTCTAACAACATTTACAGAGTTTACATGTTATTGTTGAAAAAAAGAGAGAGAAAAAATGGGAGAAAGTTAGGGGTAGTAAAGTTTGAATTTCTTAACACTTATATTACTATCCTAAAGGATAGCTCCCAATGCCTTCGATTACAGCTGGCCAATTGTGTGCGGAGTCAGAGTGGAAATAGCCAACTTGGAGGCACGTGCCTGAACAGTCCATTCCAACTAATGAACAATGCCTGTTAAAACAGCCAATTCAATTGAAGAGGAAAATATTTTGTCAAATGTATTTTTCTAAATATGACATTATACATTTGAAATATGTCTAGAATGCAGATAATCATGGTACCAATGTTATTTGTTACTTAATAATGTTTTTCTTACTTTTTTGAGTCTATGAGTCTTAGAAAATATTTAAATTTATTCAATCCCTCATTGTTACAGCTCTGCATGTGACTGTATACACAACGGCAGGTAAAGTGTAAAAAGATTAATCTGTCACAAAAGCTGTCAGAATATCATGAGTCTTTTGTATAATTTGTCTTTGCTTTCATAATGTAAGAGAAGTTCTGATTGTTTATTTTCAATAAAAACTGATAAATGATTGCAATACAAAATAAATTAAGATGATACAATAATGGAAGAGGTAAAATAGAAAATCCATACTTTAGATAAAGTATCTAATTAATTATTGTGTATAATATATATTTAATGTTTTAATTAGTACTCGTCAGAACGATCCTCTCCTGACATATTTGAAATTCAATAATTTTTCCATCCTAAAAAAATATGTTTATGCTTTTTACTATTGCATTATAGCCGAATGGCCGTAGGAGTGAAAATTTTTCCTATACCTTTATAGTTTAAATATTGTATAAATTATTGATGAAGGACAGGCTATTCTGTACTGTCTACCTCTCAGTCTATCTGGAAGACTGTTTCTTTCCAGATTACTAATATAAATATAATTAATTAAATGAAATTGTGTTTTGCCATTCTCCTATTAATTATCTACGAGTAAGAAATCTTCTCTCCTCCTCTTTTCCTCTGTGTCGGAATTTGAGTCCTTCTTATGGGAAATTGAGCAAAGTTCCCTAGACTCGCTTTTTACTCTTGGCACTTCCACTCCTGGGCCCTAGGAGAGCACAATTTGTCTCTTCTCTACCAATTCTATCTACTTTCTTTTTGGACTGTGCAACCTGAGTAATTGAACGTGTGCTAACAAACGCAAATGCAAACATTATCACTTGTGACTAGACCAGTGTCTGCAGTTTTTGCAAAGATCATCCTCATACTACTCCCTGAATTGCCGATGGTATCTCTAGTAAAACCAATCAGGCATCTGAAAGTTTGAGCCAGAGTAATATAATAACCTACAAACCAAAAGAAAGTCAGGACCAGACGGATTACACAGCCAAATCTATCAACTCAGACGGTTACAAGGAGGTAGACTGGTACCAATTCCCCTTCTGAAACTATTCTAATGCAATAGAAAAAGAGGGCGAATCATCTAACTTTTGTTGGCTATGATGCGCCAACATCATCTGATACCAGAGCCTGGCCAGAGACATAACAAAAAAGAATTTTAGACCAATCAAAAAATCCCCCCTCTGGAAAATGAACATCGATGCAAAAATCCTCAGTAAAATACGGACAAACTGAATCTGCAGCAACATCAAAAAACTTATCCACCAGTGGATCAAGTGGGCTTCATCTTGCGAGATGCCAATGGCGTGGCTTCAACATACGCAAATCAAATAAACGTAATCCCAGCATATAAACAGAAACCAAAGACAAACCGATATGATTGATCTCAATAGATGCAGAAAGAGCCTTTCTGACAAAAGATTCACGCCAGCACTTCATGCTAAAAACTATAAATAGAATTTGATATTAAATAGAATGAAATCTCAAAATAATAAGAGATTATATTAATGACAAGACCCCACAGCCCGGTATCATAACCAGAATGCCCAAAAAACCTGGAAGCATTCCCTTTGAAAACTGGCAACGGAGACAGGAATACCCTCTCTCACCACTCCTAATCAACATAGTGTTGGAATTCTAGCCATGGGCAATCAGGCAAGAGAAAGAAATAAAGGCATATTCAATTAAGAAAGAAGAAGTTAAAATTGTCCCCTGGTATGCAGACGAAAATGATTGCATATTAGAAAACCCCATCGTCCTCAGCCCCAAAATCTCTGATACAATATCAATGTGCACAAATCACCAAGCATCATTTCTATACACCATGGAACCGACAGAACAGAGAGCTAAATCATGACTAAACTCCCAGTTCACGAATTGTTCAAATAGAATAAAATCACCTAGGCAATCCAACTACAAGGGATGTCAAGGACCCTCTTCAAGGAGAACTACAAACCAGCTGCTCAATGACGGTAAAGAGGACACAAACAAATGGAAGAATAGTTTCATGCTCCATGGATACGGAAGAATCAGTATTGTGAAAATGGCCATACAGTCCAACGGTAATTTAATAGATTCCAAGCTGCTATAATCCATATAAACGCTACCAAATGACTTTGCTTCACAGAATTTGGCAAAAAACTAGATTTAAAGATTCCATAAATGAAACCAAAAAAGAACCCGCATTGCCAAAGACAAACCTAAGCCAAAAGAACAAAGCTGGGAGGCATCACGACACTACCTGACTATCAAACTATACTACCCAGGAGCGACTACCCAGTAACTAAAAACACCGGTACCCCAAAAAACAGCAGATATAGACCAAATGCGAACAGAAGCACGAGGCCTCAGCAAATCAATACCCAGCACTACTCACGCCATCACTGATCTTTTGACAAACCCTGACACACAACAAGAAATGGGGCGAAGGATGTCCGCTCCATATTGAGGCGACTAATATGCGTGCGCGGCTGGAAAAGACTGGCTAGCCAATTGGAGGGAAAAGCTGGAACGACTGGGGATCCCCTTGCCTGACACCGTTTATATGAAAATTAATTCAAAGATGGATCTAGAGGCTGTAAATGTTAGATCGCTAAAACCATAAGAAGAACTCCCTAGGAGAGAAAAACCTACGCAAAAGCACCACACCACACGCGCCGGGAGGGGGACATAAGGCAGTGCGGCCAAGAGACTTATCTGACCTAAAACACCCAAAAGCAACTGAGCAACAAAAAGCCAAAATGTGACAAATGGGATCTAAGATTAAACTGAAAGAGCTTCTGCACCGAGCAAAAGAAAAGATACCAATACAGAGCTGAGCACAGGGCAATCACTAGCAGAATCGGCCAGAACGACTGTATAATTGATCGTACTCCAAACGGAATCTGACAAAGGGCTAATAGTCGCAAGAAGGCGGCACCCACAATGAACTCAAATAATTTTAAAAGAGAAAAACAACCCCATCAAAAGTGGGGCGGAGAAAGCGATATTCAGACGGGCCAGACCACTTTGCTGAAAGAGAAGCCATTTATGCTGGTAGGGGCCAACAGACCGACGCATGGAACAATGCTCATTCATCACCTCCGCCACTCCAGAGAAATCAAATCAAACGCACAATGAGACACCATCTCACACCAGTTAGAATCGCGCGATCATTAAAGAGTCAGGAAACAACAGGTGGCTCGGAGGGGATGGTGGGAGAAATAGTGACGAGGAACAGCGTTTAGAGCACCTCGTTGGTGGGACTGTAAAGCTGAGTTCAACGTCGCATTGAAGAAGACAGTGGTGGGTGATTCTCAAGTATACGTGAGAACCAGAATACCATTTGACCAGCCCCCATCCCATTACTGGTTAATCAGGGTAACCCGAACAGGTTTATAAATCGCTAATGGCTGCTATACAATATGCATGCACACATATGTTATATTGCGGCACTATTCCACAATCAGCAAAGAGTTGAACAACCCGCAACGTCCACACATGACAGACTTGATTAAGAAAATACGGCACCGATACTCAACACCCATGGAAGAAAAAAGCGATGAGTTCATGTCCTTTGTAGGGACATCGGAACTGAAGCTGGAATCATCTTGTAAGCAAACCTAAATCACCAAGACCGCCAGAAAACCAACACCTGCATGTCTCACTCATAGGTGGGAATTGAACAATGGGAACACTTGAACACAGGAAGGGGAACATCACACACTGGGGCCTGTCGTGGAGAGGGGAGAGGGGAGAGGGGTAACATTAGGAGATATACCTAATGTAAATGATGAGTTAATGGGTGCAGCACACCAACATGGCACAGTATACATGTGTAACAAACCTGCACGTTGTTCTCATGTACCCTAGTACTTAAAGTATAATAAATAAATAAATAAATAAATAAATAAACAAATAAATAAATAGAATAAAACAATTTGATTATATTCTTAATAAAAAGCAAAATAAACAGGGATAGAAATAATGACACAACTATCTAACTAATGAGTTAAAATATGAAATATGCAGTTAACTTATTTTCCTCATTAATTCAAGTTAATGAAGCAAGTAGAAAGGAGAAATGTTCTGATTCTTGCAACATACCAAGACTATTTTCCCAAGCATTTCAAGTGTTTGCTGTTTCTATTCACTCTGGTTAGCTCTATACACAGAGAAAGTATCAATAGACATATTTTCCATGTATTTAGACTATGTATGTATCCCAATATGGTCATAAGAAGGTTTTCTATAGATTTAGAGAAGAAACTAGGAGGGAAAATGAGAAGAGTAAAGGGAAGGCGCAAAAGACAGTTTTGTTATTGCTATTGTTATTTCGGAGCCATTCAGCTGTAGCTTAAGCATGTTTAAGATGTTTTACATTGTGGAATGTCTCCGGAATCTTTCCAGGACAACCTTCCTTCTTGTATTTACTATTTCTCTGAAGCAATCTCATCCCTTTCATTGTTTAAATGTCATCTACATGCTGATGTTTTCTAAGTATGAAAACCTGGGTCATCAACATACGATGATAAAAATACCATTGCATAAATATTACTGCAGATTTGTGACTTTCATTTAGTTGTGAAATGCTGAATTTTTAAATGATTAGGACTAATTTGATTGGAATGGTGGATAGATTAGCTTTAATTATGAAGTAAGTTTTCTTCAAATGTGAATACTGTCAGTATAATGCATTTTCATAATTTCAGAATATCTTTGATTTTGGAGATGTGTCCAATGATAAATCCTCTAACAGATGTTTAAAGAATCCCAGAAAGCTATGGAAAGGGTATATGTATATATTAAAATGTCATTAGTAAAAGCAATCTTTTAATGTTGAGATATAATTGAAATATTTTAAAAGAATTTTATTGCACTGTTTTACATTCCTAGGCAATCTGCAAAACTTTAGGGGATGCTTGTGGCATAATTAAATTTATTCCATATTAAACTGTAGCTTGATTAGTGCAATTGAATAAAATGATATTATTAATTACAAATGGAATTTTNTTAAATATTGTATAAATATTGATAAGGACAGGCTTTCTTACTGTCTACTCTCAAGTCTTCTGGAAGACTTTTCTTTCCAGTTACTATATTAATATAATTATTATGAATTGTTTTTGCCATTCTCCTTTAATTCTAGTAAGAATTCTCTCTCCTCCTTTTTCCTCTGTGTGGATTTGATCCTTCTTATGGGAAATTGCAAGTCTCCCTAGACTGTTTTTACTCTTGGCCACTTCACTCTGGGCCCTAGGAGAGCACAATTTTCTCTTTTACAATTCTATACTTTCTTTTTGGCTGTGAAACTGAGTAATTGAACGTGTGCTACAATACGCAAATGCAACATTATCACTTGTGACTAGACCAGTGTCTGCAGTTTCAAAATCATCCTCATACTACTCCTGGGTTGCCATGTATCTCTAGTAAACCAATAACAGGCTCTGAAATTGAGCCAATAATTAATAACCTACAAACCAAAAAAAGTCCAGGACCAGACGGATTCACAGCCAAATTCTACCAGAGGTACAAGGAGGAGCTGGTACCATTCCTTCTGAAACTATTCTAATCAATAGAAAAAGAGGGAATCCTCCCTAACTTGTTGTATGAGGCCAACATCATCCTGATACCAGAGCCTGCCAGAGACATAACAAAAAAGAATTTTAGACCAATATCCTTGATGAACATCGATGCAAAAATCCTCAGTAAAATACTGACAAACTGAATCCTGCAGCACATCAAAAAACTTATCCACCATGATCAAGTGGGCTTCATCTTGGAGATGCAAGGCTGGTTCAACATACGCAAATCAATAAACCTAATCCAGCATATAAACAGAACCAAAGACAAAAACCATATGATTATCTCAATAGATGCAGAAAAGGCCTTTGACAAAATTCAACAGCACTTCATGCTAAAAACTATAAATAAATTTGATATTGATAGAATGTATCTCAAAATAATAAGAGTTATTTATGACAGACCCACAGCCGGTATCATACCGAATGGGCAAAAACTGGAAGCATTCCCTTTGAAAACTGGCACGAGACAGGAATACCCTCTCTCACCACTCCTAATCAACATAGTGTTGGAAATTCTAGCCATGGCAATCAGGCAAGAGAAAGAAATAAAGGATATTCAATTAAGAAAGAAGAAGTTAAATTGTCCCTGTATGCAGACGACATGATTGCATATTTAGAAAACCCCATCGTCTCAGCCCAAAATCTCTGGATACAATATCAATGTGCAAAAATCACAAGCATACTTATACACCAATAACAGACAAACAGAGAGCTAAATCATGACTAAACTCCCATTCACAATTGTTTCAAATAGAATAAAATACCTAGGAATCCAACTTACAAGGGATGTCAAGGACCTCTTCAAGGAGAACTACAAACCACTGCTCAATGAGGTAAAAGAGGACACAAACAAATGGAAGAATATTTCATGCTCATGGATAGGAAGAATCAGTATTGTGAAAATGGCCATACAGTCCAAGGTAATTTATAGATTCAATGCTATATCATTAAGCTACCAATGACTTTCTTCACAGAATTTGCAAAAACTACTTTAAAGTTCATCACTGGCATCAAGAAGAGTTTTCATCATATTTGGCACTGTAATGAATTTTAGAAAGCTTAGAGATATTTAGAATTACTGATATAATTTTAGGAAATCAGACATAGCTTTTGATTTTTTCTCTAAGATGAATATTTTTATTTTGTTTTGAGAGAAAATGATGCAGGAATTTTCAGGTGGTTTTAAAGACTGTATGAACAATGTACAGCAAGTCCACATGTTTTATAAGGAATCTCATACCTTGGATGCTTAGTTAATTTCCATTTGCCACTTTAGATACTCTCAAACTTGAGTAAATTTTTTCACCCAATAATAGGATAAATACATTGTGCTATGGTAGTAAATCACATGCTTACAAATAAAATTAAAATCAACTGAAACGCCTTATGTAAAATAATTTCAAACAATAATATACACTAAAGATGCTTACTATAAATACAAGGGTAGTGTTTTGAGGTATGCTTAATGACCAACCTACCCCAGTTTCGTTCTTTAGTCTCAGGTGTTTTCTTAAACTGACATTCCTAATGAGGAAAGCTTATTCTTCACACACAATGAATGGTGAATTGACTCTAGCTGGAAGAAGAGAAGATTCCCAATTTTTGAATGTGTATCTAAGTCCTCTCTCAGTCATACACTACATAAATAATACACATTTTCTTTCTCTCACACACACATACACACACACATGCACACATGGACATATTTACACACACACACACATTTTCTTCTATCTGAAGACATTGCAGTTCAGAGACTCTTTCAAGGACTAAATTCATAAAATGTTGCCTGATTTCCATACTGCTACCTTTTTCTCTCTCACACACACGTGCATACACGCATGCATACACACACACACACAAATACACGTGCATTTTCTTCTGTCCTGAAGATGTTGCAGCACAGAGACTCTTTTAAGTACTAAATTCATAAAATGTTGTCTGATTTCCATGCCACTACCTTTAATAGCCTCTATATGCTAGATTCTCAGGGTGGTCAATATAGTCCCATGGAATCATTTACCCAAAATTTGCACATTTAGAAGATGCTCTTGTTTTCTCTTTGTCTCAGCCTATGGGTTCAGACAACTGCTTCTCCAACAGGCAGCAAACTGGTAAACAGAAAGACAAGCAAACAAAAAACAAAACTCCTTCTGGAGAGATGTGTAACAGCACAAAAAATAATTTATTTAGCTTTTACTGTCGATATGATAATAGGTTGGTCTATTTTTTGCATGAATTTTGTTCAGTGGTTTTTCTATGGATAATTGTTTCATTTATTTCCTACAATAAAAGATTTTAGTGTACATGATCATAATGATGAAAATAAATATAAACATTTATCTTTCTGTTTTCATTATACTACCATTTATGCAACGCAGTGATCCTGAAATAATTAGAGGAAGCAGGTGTAACTGTAGAGGGTTATAAGTAGTGATATTGGATTTTTACTCTATCAATTTGAGCTTTTCAAAAGGGTCATTAAATATGTCCATATGCTCCTTCCATTTGCTGGGTGAACTTTGGCACTGACAGCAGTTAGGTATCATACAATAACCAAATCATCATGGCAAATAGAAAATCACATAATGGAATGTGTATAAATTTTTATTTAACTCAAAATAATCTAATTCTTTCTCCTTGCTGGCCCTCCAGATTTAAATATAGACCTTTACCCATAGAGTGATCCAAGGTTAGAAGGCAACTTTTTCTGTTGACACAATAGATAAAAGAACATTTTCTGACATCTGTATTAGTTTGTTCTTGGACTGCTATAAAGAAATACCTGAGATTGAGCAATTTATTTAAAAAGATGTTTAATTGGCTCTTAGTCCCATAGACTGTACAGAAAGCATAGTGTCACCAGCTTGGCTTCTGGAGAGGACAAAGGGAACTTACAATTATAGCAGAAGGTGAAGGGAAAGCAAACACATCTTACATGGCTGGATCAGAAGCAAAAAAGTAAATGGGGAAGGTGCCACACACTTTCAAACAACCAGACCTCAGAAGAAATCATTACCACAATGGTTCCCAGGGGGGTGCTGTTAAACCATGAGAAACCACCCTATGACCCAATCACCTTCCACCAGGCCCTACCTCTACTATTGGGGATTATAATTTGACAAGATATTTGGGTGGAGACACAGAGCCAAACCATATTATTCAGTCTCTGTACCCTCCCAGATCTCATGTTCTCACATTTTAAAAATACAATCATCCCTTCTCAACCTTCCATCAAAGTCTTAACTCATTCCATCTTTAATGCAAAAGTCCGCAATCCAAAGTCTCATCTGAGACAATGCAAGTCCCTTCTGCCTACGAGCCTGTAAAATCAAAAACTAGTTCGTTACTTCCAACATACAATGGGGGTACAGACATTGGGTAAATACTCCTCTTCCAAAAGAGAGAAATTGACCAAAAAAAAAAAAAAAAAAAATGCTACAGGCCTCATGCAAGTCCAAAATCCAGCACAGCAGTCTTTAAATCCTAAAGCTCCAAAATATTCTTATTTGACACCATGTCTCACATCCAGGGTACACTGATACAAGAGATAGGAATAGAAGGTCTTGGGCAACTCTGCCCCATGACTCTGCAGGGTACAGTCCCCTTCCCAGCTGCTTTCATAGGCTGGCATTGAGTTCCTGAGTCTTTATTCATGTGCATGGTGCAAGCTGTCAGTGGATCTGCCATTCTGGGATCCAGAGGAAGGTGGCTGTCTTCTTATAGATCTACTAGATAGTGCTCCAGTGGGGATTCTATGTGGAGGCTCCAACCCCACAATTCCCCTGTGCACTTCACTAGTAGCGGTTCTCCATTAGGGATCCACCCCTGCATTAGGCTTCTGCCTGGACATCTAGACTGTACCATACCTTCTCTGAAATCTAGGAAGAAGCTCTCAAGCCTCAACTCTTGCACTCTGTGCACCTGCAGGCTTAACATCACGTTCTTACACTGCTATAAAGAATATCTGAGAAAGGGTATTATAAATGAAAGAAGTTTAATTGTCTCATGGTTCTGAAGGTTGTACAGGAAGCATGAAGACATCTATGAGACTTCTAGAGAGGCCTCAGGCAGGCCTCCACTTTGCCTTACAATCGTAGTGGAAGGCAAAGTTAAAGCAGACATATCTTACATGGCCTGAAGAGGACAAAAAGAGAAAAGCGGGGAGGCGCCACACTTTTAAAGAACCAGATCTCACAAGAAATCTCTATCACCATTATAGCACTAAGGGGGATGCTGTTAAACCATGAGAAACCACCTTCATAATTCAATCTCCTCCCAAGAGGCTCCATCTCCAACATTGGGGATTACAATTCGACATGAGATTTAGGTGGGCACACAGATTCCAACGATAGCAACACCATATTGAATTTCGTTCAAAGCCATCCCCTGTCTCTAGCTGCACCACTTTAGGAATCTCACCTAATTATCTTAATCTAGGATTTCTTATTTGTAAAACTGAGAAATATAGCAGACATTTCAAAATATGATTGTGTAGATTAAAGACATTCAACTTGGGTTTTCAAAACTTGGCATCCAAATCATCATAAGTGAAACAGCTTTTATTATTATTATTATTATTATTATTATTATTATTATACTTTAAGTTCTAGGGTACATGTGCATAACGTGCAGGGATTGCATTATACTTGATGTAATGCAGAGTTATACTTGACGTAAATGACGAGTTGATGGGTGCTGACGAGTTGATGGGTGCAGCACACCAACATGGCACAAGTATACAAGAAACAGCTTTTTTTAAACAAAGGTAACTGAATACCCTCCCTTCCTTCCCTCCTTCCTCCCTCCTTCCCATACTTCTTTCCTTCCTTTCTTCCTTCCTTCCTTCTTTCCTTCCTTCCTTCCTTCCCTCCTTCCTTCCTTCCTCCGTTCCTTCCCTCCTCCCTTTCTTCCCTTTACTCCTTTCTTCCTTCCTCCTTTAATCTTCAAATAAAATTCTATTAAATGTATCTTTTGTTTACTGCATAAAAATATATAAAGAATGTCCTTATTTGTTTAGCTTTTCTTTACCTCACTTTGTGGATATACTGTACGTAATAGACCTCCTAATTTTTTATAAAAAAATTAATTATTGGTACATAATAAGTGCATATGTGCGTGGGGTACACATAATGTTCTAAAACAGACTTATTTGTGAAGCTTTTCATATTACATTTAAGGCCATGATGAATAACCATGTTCTATGTCTTTTCATATTTTTCTCAATACTCATTTGGTATGATTTCCTGAATTTGGGTTAGTTCAGTCCAAGGAAATATGTACATGGAATTTCATATTTTAGTGCCCTTTTCTCTACATCATGATTACACCGCATTATCTTCCCTACAGCAGTGTAAAATCATATGCTTCCCACTACTTTGCCAAAAGATCATACTTTGGGATTTTGAGGTTTTGCCACTTTTAAGAGAAATAATATGCCAGTGAAATTTTAACATTTATTTATTTTACTATGGGAAAAGTTAAATATATTTTCATTTGGTAAATGCCATTTACATACTTTTCTTCTCAACTATCTGTTCTTTACATTAGTTCATTTTAATGTAATCATTTACTTTATTATAAAATAAAAGTATATACTTTTCTGCAACTTCATTTTATTGTGATCTTCCTCAGTAATTGATTAAACTATGTAATTTTCTTCAGTGACTTTTACCTACATATATTTTACACTGAAATAATTTCCACTTATACACATGTAGACACTTGACAGAAATTTGAGAAAATTTTGAGGCCTTGCTGGAAAATTTTGGAAAAAATTATCTCTGTGATCTTCAGTCTCCTGCTGAATAATGTTTGTAATAAACATTATAAAAGTGTTAGCTTTTATATACAGAGATGTGATTACTATGGTAAAGTATCATTCATTCTATTTTATGTTTTGCAAGAGTTTGAATCATGCCACAAAAATATTGTGTTCTGATATTACATGCCATCATGGCAGTGATATGTGTTCATTGGTGGATTTTTACATCTATGTGGAGAGTACAATTCATGCACAAGTTCATATACTCAACAAATATTTACTGAGCAGTTGTTATGTTCCAAATGCTCCCCATTTTCTACGTGAGAAAAATGAGGCCTAGAGTCATTATTACACAGCTAATTAGTGAGAGATCTTAGAAACTAGAAACTGGTTCAAGACCATTCAAAATTTGTTTCCCTATTACTACACTGATTCAGAAAACTATCTAAAAACTTCCAGGAAATTACCAGCATAAATGGCAAGGTTCTAGGAATATTAATTCCCATCTTGGTGTAAATCAAGATTGAATATATTTTTGCATATTTATATGGTTGGCATTATTGTTCAACCATCATATTATTTGAATACTTTGCTTCTAAAAGGAGCTCACTTCCCTATAGGAGCTTATTTTCAGACTGCTCATTTTTATAAACCAAGTGACAATATATACATTCTGTTTACATGCTTGAATTGTGAAGGTATTTTAAAGTGTTTGACTTCAGGAGTACAGTCCTAGTAGTGATAGATAGATGATAGATAGATAGATAGATAGATAGATAGATAGATAGATAGATAGAGAGAGAGATAGATTGATAGATAGAGACAGAGAAAGACAGAATACTTCAAAGTTCAGATACCTCAAAGTAGGTTACAAATCAATGAGATTAAAAAATAAAAACTAAGAGCTATAGATATTAATTCAGCATTTAATATTTTCTGAAGGAAAATGGCAATAAGAAATGCATTAATTAGAAAGTACTTACAACTTAGGTTATATAAGGCAATTACAGGTTTTTGAGATGCTTTTCTCTATAAAGTAATTCAACGGGGTTGCTTTCTTTAGTTTTAATAATATCTTAGGGAAAAAATACATAGAAGTGATATTTGGCAAAGGTGTGAAAAGAATAAGCAAGATTAAATTTCAAAGCAATATGGTCTAAATACAAATATAAGTGCCAGGAGAAAATAATGAATTAAAGATAATAAAGCAGTTGATGTTAAATTACTTCTTATTCTATTGTTGGCGGTTTCAAGACTCGTTATTTTATTTTTCTTTTAAAATAACATATTTTATACAGTATATATGTATCTATATGTATATATACATTATATAAAATGTTCCACTAATTTGTTTTTAGTTTACAATCCTTATAGATATTTTGTGTATATTATTATTATAGTTAATAGATTAATTTCTTAATAAAATGAAAAAAAGAGATGAGATTGAATGGCCTGAAAATGGTATTGGTTTATTTTTTTTAATGTTTAGTGACAATAATCATAAGGGACCTCAACTTAGTTGTGCTATACAAATCCCTGGGGTCACTGGGAAGTCATTCTTAGGGTCACTATATATTAATTTTCAAATTAAATTTCCCATAAGCATTGTTTTTTCCCAAACTAACCAACTACAAAAGGTTTAGAAATATTTTTATGGGTAGTATGTAACATTTTAAAAATAACATATAATTTTTATTTCTACTTAAAAGTCATTGTTCTCATTTAAAAAAAAGTTTGCTCTTAAAAGCATGCCAAACTACATTAGTTTTCTTCTAAAACATTTAGCCCCAGGTGTAAATTTGCTTTGGATTACACTGGCATACAGGAAGACAAAAGTGCATTTTAAAAGTCATACTATCAAGCTATATTTAGGATCTGGAGGCTGAGGTATAGTGAGAAGAAAGCCATGGAAATAACGTTTATAAAATTACATGTATTTTCTTTAAAACAGATGATGTATTTCCTGTCTTATTTTATTTTCCTAGAATTCATTATTTAAGTCAAAATTCATAATATGGTTATAGGTAATTTCTCTTCTACACTTGCCTGAAGTATAGCAATAAGATTTTAAATTTCTCTATAGATCACCTCCTAAGACTAATTTTTAATATTGAGTTGTAAGAACTTTGGTGAATTGGTGTTGTTTGCCATGCAGGTGATTTTTTTACATGGACACATCTGTCAATAATTTTCTTTATTTTGTTTTCTAAGCAAGTGAAGTGTGCTTACTTTCTCAAATATTTGAGTGCCGCAATTTCTTTTTCATATTCAATAGTAAAACAATTTGTATCTTAATAAATGAATAGATGTAATATATGTTAACGAGTTGTATTTTTCATCTTTGAAGATCTGCATTTTATGTGCATAAATTTTATTGACTTGAAAATTTGTATAACATCAGATAAAGTAGGAATGACATATATGATTTATTACCACAAAATATGTTATCATTATATTTCCTATACATAATAATGCAAGTTAATGCCATTTAAACTAAAAGTAGCTATTAATAAATATATGCAGAAAACAATTCACATATTTGTAGATGGACACAGTTCAAACCCATGTGGTTTGAGGGTCAACTGTATATGAGTGCTTAGCGGAATAATAATTGTTTTCCAATTATTTATAACTCATTCTGATTTGGAAGCAATTTGTAATGGTTCATTAAGATATCATCGGGGCAATTGAAAAGGTAAGTTTATTGGAACTGTACATTTACATATTTGTAATTACATTTATATTTGCCCTGGGGCATAAATGATTTAAATGTAATAGAAAAAACAAATACCATATTAACAATAAAGCTAAAAATACATTTAACTTTATTACTAACTACCAATTTAAACAATATGATCTCCATTAAATTCTTTAAGATTACTAACATTGACAAACAAACCCATATTAGATTAAGATGGAAGAAAATAGGTATTACATTTGTACAAATGTACATTATTCCAAAGTTTCTGTAGGGCAATTTAACATTGGGCATCATATAAGACTTGTGTATTATTTGATTTCACCATTGCTTAAATAGAAATTTACTTTAGAAAAATAATGGTACATGTCAGCTAGCATCTGTCTTCATGAATATTTTTTACACTATTGCTTATCCATCGTAATGGAAAAAAAAATTGGAATTTTCCTAGAAAATCTCATTAGTGGGGATAAATAAATTAGGGTAGATTTATATAACAGAATTTTAGTCAATCATTAAAATAAGAATGTACAGTTAAATTAATGACATTGAAAGGAATGCCTGACATATTGTTTATTGAATAAAGCAGCATTTATAACTGCAGGGCTTTGTTTAATTAAAAATTTATATTATGTTTGCAAGATGTGAGTACAGTTTAATATTTGAAATATTTACTAAAATACTAGCAATTATTTTTTTGATTGGTGATATTCCAGTGAATATTATTTTATAATTTATTTTGTTTACTGTATTTAGAAAGACTTAATTGAGAATTATACTGATTATTAAGCTACAATGTCTGATCCCGAAACCCCACTGCCGTATTGCGCTTTTCATGCTGGAGTTGAGACTCTGGAAATCATATTTCTTGTGGTGCCAGTTTCCAGTGTTTTCAGTGTTTTCCCACAATCCACAGAAGTGACTTCACCTCGTTACTCTCTGTGAAAGCTGGTTGCCATTTTTTCCTTAGAATTCTGAGTACTTGTTCCTTCCAGAATTTCTAAGCTTCTAGATTCTAAGAACTACAATTTCTTTCATGTTCCACCAGCCATAGGGATCAGTTGCTGCTTCCTACATTACTATGTCTGTGTTACCTGATTGTCACCTTTTGTCTTTTTGGTTCCTCAATCTCTTTCTACATAATGTTGTGTATAAAATTCTGCTTATTATAATAACTAGTGTGTGTATTCTCTGTTTTGATCTCTGTATTCTGAGAGATGCAAGAATTAATCATGCTCACTGTCAAAGTAAAAGAAAAAGCTATTTTATTTGAGAAATTACCAATCAATGTGTCTCTAATGAAAGATTATCAGAGAAAATTTCTTGAAATCCTGTCTCTAGTAAGGCTGTATTAAGTGCCAAATTTGGTAGCAGTTATTAGTGCCTAACTCTAACTTTGTGTTTACCTAATTGTATAAACTTTACTTGTTTACTGAGTGACTGATGCTCCTTCTCCAACATCTTTTGTCATCTTCCCTATCATCAAACACCTTCCGGACACATATTGGAGGACATGCACTGTCTGATAATGGATGATGTTTTTAAAGATAGTTTTGGAGGTGTTGTAAATTCAGTTTGGAGAAGATGAATAGAAATAATGGTTGTGAAAAAAGGTGAAAGGTTAAGAGGTAGAATATATAGCTTTTGGTGCACAATAAGATGACTGAAATAAAACATATTTTTACACTGAATGATTCAATGGCACTATTTAATGAGAAAAAAGTTAAACAACTCATGAGTTAAATTTGGGAAATACTAAGTGGTGGAGGTGTCTATACCAGTTTTTGAATTAAACATTCAAAACATTCCT
Source organism: Rhinopithecus bieti (assembly GCF_001698545.2). Classification (NCBI taxonomy): domain Eukaryota; kingdom Metazoa; phylum Chordata; class Mammalia; order Primates; family Cercopithecidae; genus Rhinopithecus; species Rhinopithecus bieti. Next base: position 2,148,142 of record NW_016803813.1, on the reverse strand, counting down.
TAGTGCCTATTAGGAAGTATACATGTATGACATATATGATATGAACAAAGTAAAATAAACATACTCAATTATTACACAGAGAATCATTTTAGTCATTTGTTCTGTACTATGTTCTTGTATATATATAGTTTTCATGGTACAATCACTTTCAACAAATTGTGTTATGACTCACTTTTACAAATGTGTTTTATAACCCCTCACACCAATTTTTTTGTATTAATTTTAAAAATATTTGTTAATTCAAAATGGTTGACTATTTGCTATGTTTCAGGTCCTATAAAGGCACTACAAGGATCAAATTATGGGCATAAAACAACACTCTCTCTGCCTCGTAGAAATGAGAATTTAATAAAGAGACAGATATTGTGTTGCATTATATTTATTTAGACCCATTGCACTAGGTTTTGCAAGGTTTTATTCCCTGAATAGTTTCTAGTTGAGTGGGCCATGAGGAACGGTTTGCCTAAGCATTATAATCTAACAATAAAAGGGAACATCTTTAATCTGATGAAGAATATGCCTGAAATCCTGCAGCAAATATCATACAAACTGACTGAATAGTGATCCCTGAGATCTGGAATGAGACAAAGATGCCCATTATCAATATTTATTTTCACAACATATGGCAGTCTTAACCTGTGCAATAAGAAAAATATTCTTATAAAGAAAAAATATTAATTTTTCCTATTGAAACTATTATGTACCAAGAAAATCCACAATAATATAAATTATTAGAACTATAAAGTGGATTTAGCATGTTAATTGGATATAAGGTGAAGACATTAAAAGTTACTGAATTTGTATATAACAGTAACAAGTAAATGTCCGATAAAATTTAAAATACAATTTACAATAATTATAAGAATGAAACATGTAAGAATAACTATAACAAAATATATTAATATAATCATGGTACAAATAAAAAGAAAAATTGAGAGATATTAAGTACCTAAATAATTGTAGATATGTATTCTGCTTACAGAGTGTAAGAAAATATTTTAAGATGTCAATCTTTTCAATGATAATATTTGAATTTAATGGAAAAATGAACAGAAATCAAGCTTTTTAGTTCAAATTGACATGCAAAATTTAAATTTCACTTTGGGAGACCAAGTCAGGAGGATTGCTTGAGACCAGGGATTTGAGACGAGTCTGGGCACCATAGTGACTCTGCCTACACACACACACACACACACACACACAGACACACACACATGCACACACACACAAATTAGCCAGCTACGGTGGCCCAGCTATTTGGATGACTGAGGTGGAAGAATTTCTTTAGACCAGGAGCTTGATGTTGCAGTAAGCCATGATAGTGCCACTGCATTGCAGCCTGAGTGACATCATGAAGATACCGTCTCAAAACAAAATGTATATTTGTATAAAATATGTAGCTGTAAAGCACTGAAAATAACAATGAAAGTTGAGGAAGAGATTCATGGAAAATGATAGAAAGTCCAATAACAGTTAAACACGTGTATACAATCACTTGATTTATGAATAGTGACAACGCCATGCAGAGGGATTCTATACTCTTACCAGTAAATGGGAATAAACACTAACTCATAGGGTCACTGTGAGAACTTGGACAGTCAGTGTAAAGCTTCAATAAAGTACCCAGTGTACTTCATTAGCAATCCATTTATTACATCTGAGAAATTATTCTTCTTGTCATAGAATCCTTGATTGCCGTTCTATTTAAAAAAACTGATCGTAAATCATCTCATTTATTTCTGAAATCAAATGAACAGCTCCTGCTTCTTGACTCACAGATATTTTTTCAATTCTATTTCATTTTCTATGACTTCAGACCAAATTTCTCAGTTTATTTTCCTGTAATATGCCCTTAAGCAGCATTTCTTTCTATATGTAAAATTGCTTTATTCACCATGTAAGCCTCCTTCCCTTCATTTGAACAAATGTGCATTCTATGGTTTAACTAGATCTTTCTCTTAGGGTATTCTAGTCTAACCATTTTGATTTATACTTGTAAAAACTTTGTATAACTTTTATAACTGCCTATGCTCGCAGAAATTACTAAATAAATTCTTTAGAGGCCTAGGTAATCTATCTAGAGACTCATAGTTTGAATGATACACAAATGGAAGTGATGGGCTCCAGGTGACTGAAACACTATTTCTAAAATGCTGGAAAAAATCAAATTTACCTGCAGAAGAGGTTCCTGACTATGCTTGCCTGTTGTTGATTTTTGCTGAGCTAAATAGATTTTCAATATACAGAGAAAAAAAACAACACTGAAATGTCATGTGTAAAGACCTAAGCCAATCTTATCTGCTTTTCTGTATTTCTTTAGAGTAGATTTTTTTTCTCTAATTTAAAACATTTAATAATACTTAATGCATGAAATAGCCACATGAAAGGACAATCTCTGACTGAATGTAAGAATGATAATTGCACTTGTTGCTATGACTGCTTCAAACCATAGAAATGTATGAGAGTGCTACTTAAAGCCCACTTCCTGTAAACACTGAAAACAGATAATAAGAAATGGTAACTGGACAAAAAAAAAAAAAGTTCATGAGTAAAATACTTCATTTTCGTTCCCTGATTTCCATGACAACTGAACTGGTACACATATTTATCTGTTTTTCTTACCTACGTGCCTATAAAAATCAAACCATCTTAAAATTGGATTTAGCTCCATCTTGAGATTGGTGTTCTGTACCTAAATAAAAAGCATTTATCCTTTCAACACATGTATATAACTTGAAATTTTATTTTAAATGACCAAGTAGAAGAAGAGTGAAACTGAAAATCAGATAGCATTGTAAAAACACATTATTTCAAGCAACTCTTTCAATTCACAGCATACAGAATAGTTAATGCACCCAATTGATTTCTATTTTCCTCCAACAAAATTACTATTTTGTTTTACTACCCACTGAGACTGCAAACAAGTTCAACAGAACATATTTAAGGCAACTTTCTGTTCTACTAACAATATTATCAAAATTGTAATGCTGAGTTTTGTATCCAAATTTTCTGTTCATTTAATTTTTATAATGGTATCCCAATAATATGACCATTTTTTCCCAGAAATATAGTTTGATAAACAAATAGTTGCAATGTTTCATTTTGTACAAATTGTGCCAATTATGTTTTCTCAAAATAATCAGAGGATAATATTAATTCATCATGTTTTTATAAAGTACATATTAAGACCTTTATTTTACTTTAGCTGCTATGAAAATGGTACCATAAATTTTATTTATGAAATGGATGAATGAAATTATATTTTCAAAGAAAACAGATTTGTTTTATTTATTTAATAGATATCACCTTAAAATAAGTGTACTTTAAGCTGAAAACATCAACATTTTAGAGTAAAATGAATAGGAATGAAATAACATTCCCCTACTTTCTGGAAGCCTGCTCTTGCAGTTACTCAGTTTGGCGGACCAGATTTTATTGCCATAAGTTATTAGAAGACTGCCCTTCCCCTTTATTGAATACCATGTATGCCCGTATCCCTGATGAGGTAAGTGTAACTTGATAATTTTATAGTAAATTAAAAAATAAAATTAACTTATAAACATTTAATTTAAATCATTTTAGATTTAAAGTATTAAAATTATCCAGAATGCTAACCATACATTTAAAAATCCATCATAACAAAGATATTTATATCCATTTAGTTTTCTATAAGTGTTTATGAAATCTTTAAGTTGTTCAGTACTTTACTAGATGCCATTAAATAGTTTCTGATTCTGGGCCTACTCTTATAAGGTTCTATTAATCTTTTTCATACATCTTTGTATAATGAAATGGTTACTTGTGTTTATCTGAGTAATTTATTTAAAATGGCACAGCATTTGCTATCTCTGCCTAGATTTCTCAGAGTATGATATTAAATAACAGAATCCTTGACATTTAACTTATATTACCATTTAATTTATAATTTGTCTGTCTGCAAACTTAAATTTGGGGGTAGTTGTTCTTTTGTATCTATAGATCTTTACATCATTCTGTCTCATGATTGACTCTCTCTCTCTGTGTTTGAAGTACTGTGATATCATGAACCAGCTTGTTCCTTTTCTCAAGAATTATTGTCACCTCAAAGAATCTCCCCAAACACAGATATATGGATTCTGTGTAATTTCTCTATATGTTCTTAGAAGCTTCTGTTAATCCAAAACAATGAGATTTTATAAGCTTAGTTATTTCTTGTCCTTAATCATGTAGGCTACTCAACTACATTACACACTTGACTTTGGTACAACTGGGGTTTGAACTGCACAGGCCTACTTATACTCAGATTTTTTTCAACCAGCATTTATGAGAGGGCTAGCTTTTTATATATTGGGTTCCACAGGACCAATTGTAGGACTTGAGTATGTGTGAATTTTGCTGTGGAGGGTGGTCCTGGAACCAATCCAGCACGTTCCAAAGGACTTCTATAATTCAAAGTAAAGCCGTATAACTCAATCCACCTTGTTTTTGCCAGCAATACTCACTAGCATTGTTCTAAATGCCTGTAAGAGAGTAGTGTCTTCTCATCTTTTACCTATGCACAGCTACTGACATTGCTAGCTGTGTATTTTCTTATTGGAGCAGGCAAATAATGAACATCTCTTCCAAGTTACATTCAGGGCTACAAATTTAGATTTGTTCTTTGAATGTTAAATTTACTCATATGATTTCATAACATTATATTATTTTACCATTTTGCTTAAATGACAGTGACTAAGGTAGAAATGTTTATAGAGATAATATATATTGGAACTCTCCACTAATAGCTGCATATTAAATATTATATGTGTGTGTGTGTGTATATGTGTATATATATATATATATATAAAATAGAGATTGCACTGATGTCTTGAACTGTGTTTCCTTTGTGAATTCAGGCAAAACATGCTGTCAGAGACTCAGATGAGGAAATTAAACAAATACAATAGTATTATCTGCACACATTTTGATACTAGCAATTACACATTAGAAGATTTGCTAAGCTACTGGCAAACGAGTCACTTTATAACCCATTAGCTGGAATATATATTAGGGAATGAGTTGCATTGCATTGATATACTGTTGAGATATGATAGAATACTGAATTTGATACAACACAGTAAATGGTACTAAGTGTCTTCCATTTAAACCTTGTTTGGACTAGTTTCAGGGGCGATGTTAAGTGGTATAACAAAAGATGGCAATGCAGGAGAGCCCCCAGATGTACTTCAGGATTCTGGTGCAAATGCAAAAGTGCAAGGCATGACTTCAGGTGATTTTTCTAAAGAATGTGATACTGCTAAAAGAGAGATATTTTTCCTATACTTTTGATTTGTGGAGGTCACTGGAAGAGGGTAGGAATGAAGAAGCGCTGATCAGAGCAGATGGCAGGTAGGAATCTAATAGGGATGAGTATTTTTTCCAAATAGAGATAATAGTACTAAACAGTTCTACTTACTGGCAACTGCAGTTGAAGTTGGTAAAACAAACCATGCATTTAATGTCTCTCTTTAGTATAGATGAAGGGTTTGGATAGGCTGAGATAGTTAACATTTGAACTTTCTGGCCGCTTCTGGGATCTTCCTATTTTCTAAGATTGTAAGAATAAAGAAACATATAATAGAGTTAGCTAACTTGGTATCAAGAAACACATTTTTAAGAGCTTAAAATCTTCAGAAAATCCTTAAAACTCAATTATTCCACAAATAACAAAAGTTCATAACAGACTTATTATAAAAGCTATCCAAAAGAGAAAATAATTTAAACTCTCTATTCTTAAGGTGACATTTCAAAATCAAATATTCAAAAAAAGAAGTGTCATCAAGGAAAATAATCAAAATAACTAATAAACTATGTCATTTTGAAAATAATAGACTGGCTCCCATTCATGCTTTTATAGAAATAATGAACATATGGTACATATATAAATATAGGTACTGTTAGGATCACACCTTAATACTTTTGATGACCCTGAAGTTTGGAGAGGTTCATGGCTTCCTCAAGGTTAATAAGCAGTACAACTACTAAGTGGCAATGTTGGAATTGAGGTCCAAGCAATTTAAGTCCAGAGTATGTGTTCTAAATAAAAACACTATTTTAGTGATTCATGTCATCATTGTTACAACCATTACTATATGATTTCACATATTCTTCGCCCGAATCCAGAGATAATTACTTAGATTCATTTTAAATATGATGAAGCTATCATAGAGAGGTTAACTAATTTCACAGCTGTCTAGGAGTACCAGATGGTGGAGTAATTCAGATATGAATGCCAGTATTCCATCCTATTTTGGATAATTAATTTTTGTATCTGCTGCTACCTCATTTTTTTTTTCTTAGTTGTATCTGGTGCTACCTCATTTTTTCTCTTTAGTTGAAGATAAAAGACAATTTAATATATATATATATATGTGAACATATAATAGAGTTAGCTCACTTGATATCATGAAACAGATTTTTAAAAGCTTACAATCTTCAGAAAATCCTTAAAATCCAAATTTCCAATCTCAGAGACAGAGACAGAAAAGCAGAAAGATACATATATATATTCCTGCTTTTAATATTGTATGCATCATAAGGTATTTAGTACTTTGGAGAATATTTGATATTTTGTGTTGCTAAATTAAAATGCACATTCTTATACGCATCTTTATCGAACTTTCTCTGCTTCTTCCTTAGTTATTTAGATATCATTATCAATATTTTGATATACTTAGAATTAAATAACAGAGAAGTTCTACATATGGATAGTGCGACTTTCAAACCTTGTTGTAGTCTGATTTTTCTACCTCCGAAGCTATAGCTTTCTCATATTTATTTTGTGTTCTTCCTTTCACCCTCTTGCTCTCACCATGAAATGCAGGTATCCGTTTTTATTCCTACATTGCCAGGCGCGGTGAGTCACTTTTGTAATCCCAGCACTTTGGGAGGCCAAGGCGGGTAGAACACGAAGTCAGGAATTCAAGACCTGCCTGACCAACATGGTGAAACCTTGTCTCTACTAAAAAAAAAAAAAAATCAAAATACAAAAATTAGCCGGGGGTGGTGGTGCGTGCCTGTAATCCCAGCTACTCAGGAAGCTGAGGCCGGAGAATCGCTTGAACCCGGGAGGGTGGAGGTTGCGTGGAGCCGAGATCGTGCCACTGCACTCCAGCCAGGCAACAGAGCTAGACTCTGCCTCAACCAAAAAAAAAAAAAGCTTTACATTTGTAGCAGAGGATCACTGAAGATTGGCAGTTCTTGATCTAGACCTCAGCATGCAGCACAGAGCTATTTCCTCTCTTCTAACGTTCTTCCACAGAATTACAGTCCATGTCCCTAGACGGACATCTTTGATGACCTTCTTTTAGAGTTCTCTACATTGCCTTATTTTATTATCTTCATTGTATCTGCTAACATCTAAAATTGCCAACAAAATTACTTGTTTATTGTCTTTTATTGCCTACTAGAGTGTCAGGCTATTGAGAATTGGAAACCTAGCTCTCATTCTTTTAAGTATTCTCAGAAACTTGAATGCCTGGAACATAATGAGTTCTTGATATATACCTATGACATGAAAAAAACAAAAACAAACAAACAAAAAAAGGCTTAACTGGTTCTCTTATTCCCTGCCTCTGTTCTTTATCTCAGTTTCCCGGTTTGTTCTCCGGAGCTCTATTTTCTTTTCACCTTTGTATTGTAGATGAGCTTCTTTCTGAAAGTGTTGAATGTCTTACTTTCTACTTCAAGCACTCGTCAAATCATGCTAACAAGCATGACATTCTTTCTAAGAAGACTTGCAATCTATCTGCATTATTTCATATGTAATTTTTATTTGTGATAGCCTATATACATGCAAACAAATATTTCTGTGTGTAGGCAAACCTATAGGATGTATTTCTTTAACCAGAAATAATCTCTCAGAATACCAATATTACTGAAAGTATGAACAATTAGTATTTGAAATAGGCTTTATTTTACAGTAAATTGTTTGTGCCAACACATTTTTTTTTAAGAGGGAGAAAACAAATTAGATTGAGGACAATGAGCAGTGAGCAGGTGTGGCAAAGACAGGTTCATTAATTATCACATAGGATTCTAATTAATATGAGATCCACAACAGACAGTCACTAAAGAGGAGTTTTGTGAGTTACAGGGGCATTCTGTATTCTTTTCTTTAGTAGAGACGGGGTTTCACCATATTAGCCAGGGTGGTCTCGATCTCCTGACCTTGTGATCCGCCCGTCTCGGCCTCCCAAAGTGCTAGGATTACAGGCTTGAGCCACCGCGCCCGGCCTACAGGGGGCATTCTGTATTTGTGTTATTGCTTCAAGGTATTTTTCCATTGTTTAAGGAGAAATAATATGCTGTTCTTTCTGTATCATAGGAATGCTTCTGTATCTCTGGATTATGAGAGCTGAAGAAATAACTCTGAAGAATAGGTGAGCTGGCAGGGATGTTTTTGAGAAGACTGAAAATTAAAGAGTTATAAAGAAGTAAATAATGAAAGATCAAAACCAAAAAAGCTTTACCTATGATCAGGAATTCAGCAGGAAAGAGGATAAATTTGAAATTTCCGCTAAAGCAGTGGCATCCCACAATGGACAAAGAACAATGATTTACTTGTGCTAGCTGGTGCAAAAATAATGTTACTAAACACAGAAAGACAAAAGAAAACATGTAGGTTGCTGACTCTATGCTGAGAGTACTGCACTGTAGTCTTAGGCAGAGCCAACTGGACTACTTTTCCTATATTTCTGATTAGAAATTTCAGGAAAATTCAACAACTCTGTTGACTATTCCTTGACTCAGTGTAAAAGATTGATATGGCCAGAAGAAATCTCCAGCCGGAAACTAAAATGTTGGGTGAAATAAACAGTGTTTGCAATATGTGCATCACTGGCAGAAAGTGACAACGGAAAAAAAGAAGCATAGTGAAAGTTATTAGAAGTCTATAGAGATAATAATTTTTTTCTGAGCAATAGTTTCTAATAAAAGGTTGAAATTTTCATGATGATAAATCATGAAATAAACAACAAGAAAGGATTTTAGAAAACTGGAAAGTATTTACTCTGAGATGGCTAAGTGATAAGAAAAAGCAAAAAAGAAAACACTTTAAAATGAAATTTTGAGAAGAGAAAGAGATAATTAAAGCAATAAATACGAGAATTTTGGAAGCAACCAAGTATATTAAAATAATAGTTATTTTAATTTATATTTTGCTCCAAAGAGAATGGCAATTACATTATTCATTTGAGTGTTTACATGATCCCTTAGAAGCCCAAGAAATGAGAGAACCTGATACTATGCACTTAATTCACCAGAATTGAATGGTTTGCAATGAAGTTGTGTCAGAAAAGTAGTGAATATACTTGTAATTTTATAAGAGAATGACTGATACATTTATTTATGAACCCAAAGTTTTAGGAAAGGTTTCAATAATTTCTTAAACAGGGTAAAAGTGGTAACAGGAATAGTTGCTTAAGCAGAAGAGGACTTCGAATATATCAATGATTATCTTAATTGAGCCATATAATAAATACAGTGAAGTATATCATGTGCAAACATTTTATGCATGTATTTTTTATGACTGTTTCCTCACCATCAAGATCATGATATCAAACTTCCCATCACATCAAACTTTTTTTGTATAGATGTAGCCCACTCAAGTCAATGCCTCATGTCCAAAGAGCAAAACAGCATAACTTCTATCATCATTAGTTACAGATGTTTGTTTTGGAACTCCATATAAATGGAATCACAGAGTATATACTCCAGTGTTTGGCTTGTTTTCTTCTTAATTACTTCAATAACACATCCATTTTAAGTGTATCAGTAATTCATTACTTTTATTGATGTGTATGAACATTGCAATTGTATACTACAGTTTATTTATTTATTGCTTTATTGATGGAAATTAATCGTGTTTTGAGTTTTAGCTATTTTGAAATAGCTGCTATGGATACTCTTTTACATGTATTTTATGGTAATGAAAGAGCACTAAAAATATGAATGGAGTGACAGGAGACACACTGTTTAAGAGTATGCATTCTGGAACCAGTCTGATGAGATCTGAATCCTACCTCCTCTATTTTCCAGCTGAGTGGCCTTAGGCAAGTTGTCTAAATGCTCTCCCTCCATTTCTCCATCTGTGAAACTAGGGTTAAATTAGTACACATGGAGTAATTGTGGTAGAAAATGAAAGGGAAGTTTCATAGTATATATGAATAATGAATTATGAAGTATGCAGTTCAATGTTTGGCACATAGAAATTCAAAGAAACTTTGGACAATTGTGTCAGAAAAGTAAATGTTAAAATTAGCTGATGGTAGCAGAAAATTCCAATGGTCATAGCAAGATTTTTTTTTAACTTTGTGATAATAACTAGTTAACTCATTACTACTTCTTCCAATAGACAATACATTCAATGGAAAGATGTAAATAACTATTGTTACTTAAGACTAGCCTAAAACCAGAGCAGCTGTTTGGCTGGTACATACTGTTGTGGCCATTTCTTTTGTTAAAATTTCATTTCTGTTCCAGTTGGTCAAGTATTTTATTAGTTGTAGGTGAAGCAATACTAAGAGAGCAGCTGGCCATGTTAAGTGACTTCACATTTCCAAATCTGACAAATTGAATTTGCCATGTTGGACACATTTCAAATGAAAATATTTAGCAATTGCACACTCTTAGTAACACAAAATAGGAAAGGAGCCAGATGACAATTTTTAAAGAGAGAAAATTGAATTCTGAAAAGCACTGACCAATGCCATGCTTACTGAATGACAATTAAGTCCAGATACTGTGCCAGACAATGGATATAAAATGACAAACTACACATTATTAAGTTTGAACAATTTATACTTTACTCTGTGAAATACACAATAAACAGGTAAAATATCGATTCACATCAAAATTTTTGAGGTAAAATTATTAAATAAAAATCTGCGTTTTTTTTTTTTTTTTTTTTAAAGAAAGAAGGTCAATATTTTAGATCTCCAGGAAGAACAGGTCACCCAAAACTAAGCGATTTTTTTTCTTGGCTTGTGGGTTATGTGGGTTTTAGATCTTACATTGTGAAATGTCGTACACATATCTTTTTTTTATAAAACATGCATATCATTCTACATTAGAATCAAGATGATAATTACCGTTTATATTGATGTATGTAATTTGATTTGAAATATTCAACATAGTCAGTGTCAATATTTGTCTGTATTAATTAGTTTAAGGTATACCCACGGGGGAATTCATGGCCTTTTAAGGGAACTTTCACACCAAAGATGAACTCCTAGCAGTTTATCAGAAAGTCCACTCTCTCAATATACAGGTGACAATGCAGGGGTTAGAGGCAGTAATTTCCTGCATAGTCAGAAATCTGCGTATGACTTTTGACTCCCCAAAAGTAGTAACAACCTACTGTTGACTGAAAGTCTCTCTGATAATATAAACAGTTGATAACACATGTTTTGTATATGTATTATATAGTGTGTTCTACAATAGAGTAAGATAGAGAAAACAAAATAATATTAAGAAAATCATAAAAGGGAGGAAATATATTTATTATTTATTAAGTGGAAGTAGATCATCATAAAGGGAGGCAGAAGAGGCAGGCACACTCAGCATACTTTAGAGAAGTAAATCGTGATTTCTATGTGATTTTTTGCTTTTTCATTTCTCTAGAAAGGTTTCTATACCTTAGCAGCCATCTGCCATTGTTTGCTTTCGTTTTAGTGCCTATATCATAAAAAGGTCCCTGTCATAAAGGAATTCAAAAGAAGTCTTGAATAATCAGAATTCTTCTCTCAGATTGTTGAGCCAGTTGGCCCAAAAGCAGCCACCAATTAAGAAATGTCAATTAGTTTTCTGGCACAGAGTCTTCTACACCTTCTTCCTCATTATCTGGCACTGGTTCAGAAGCACTCATCTCCAAAAGTTGTCTCTGTTAATTCCTCTGGTGTGTTGTCTATTAGCTCTTGAACTCTTCAAGATTTATATTTTGAAACCTTTCATCCCTCTGACATTTTTGCCACATCCACAATCCCCTTGATGATTACCTTTATTGACTTTGTCATAAGTCTTGAGGAGTCACATACAACATCTAAACACAATTTTCTCCAACAGGATTTTATTGTTTTAGGCTTGATGGCTTTCATGTTTTTTTTCTATAACAACAATGACATCTTCAATGCTGTGATCCTTTCAGACTTTGATGTTCTCCTTTTTGGGGTTACTTCAATAGCATTGACAACCTTTTTCATAGAGCACCATTTGTAATTAGCCTTAAAGGTCCTTATAAGCCCTTGATATAGAGGCTGAATCAGAGATGTGTTTGGGGGCAAGTAGACCACTTTGATGCTTTTGATGTTGAACTCATGGGCTTTGTGGTGGCCAGAGGAGTTGTCTAATAGCAAAGGAACTTTTAAAGGCAGTTTCTTACTGGCAAGGTGCTTCCTGACTTCAGGAACAAGGCATCAATGCAACTAATCTAAAGAAAGGGTACTCATTGCCCGGGACTTTTTGTATAATACAACCAAAAGGTTGACAGCTGGTGTTTATCTTTTGTTTTCAAGGTTTGGGGTTAGCATTTTGTACATAAGGGCAGTCCAGAACATAAATCTGACTGCCTTTGCACAAAACTGTAGTTAGCCTATTCCTTCCTGCTTTAAGTCCTGATGATGCTGACTTCTCTTTCTTACTAGCAAATGTTCTTTGTGACAATTTTTTTTTTTTTTTTTTTTCCCAAAGCAGGGCACATTTTATCTTCATTCAAAACCTCTTCAAGTACCTATTTTTTCTTCTCGATTATTTTCCTATTGACACCAGGGAACTAATTCAACTGCTGCCCCTTGGTTAGCAGAAGTTGCTTTTCTTATTATCTGGAAAGCTTTTTGATCCAAAACTCTTCCGAAAATTATTAAACGATCCCTTGCTGATATTCCATTCTCCAGCTTCAGATCATTCACCTTTTTTTTTTTTTTTTTTGCTTTAACTTTTCATATAATGGTTTTACTTTTTCTCAAATCATATTAGAATCTTCAGGTAATTTCACAAAAAATGCAAGTTCCTTGGCCTGGCTAGCTACAGCATTTTTTTTTTTTTGAGAAGGAGTCTAAGCTCTGCCGCCCGAGCTGGAGTGCGTGGCCGGATCTCAGCTCACTGCAAGCTCCGGCCTCCCGGGTTCCCGCCATTCTCCTGCCTCAGCCTTTCACCGAGTAGCTTGGACTACGGGCGCCGCCACCTCGCCCGCTAGTGTTTTGTAATTTTGTAGAGACGGGGTTTTCACAGTGGTTACCCACCGGATGGGTCATCGATCTCCCTGAAGAGTCGTTATCCGCCCGTCTCGCCTCCCGAAATGCGGATGACAGGCTTGAGCCACCGCGCCCGGCCGCTACAGCACAACTTTAAGAGTTTTCTTTTCTTATTCATTTTTTAAATAGTCTTTACCTTAGATTCCTTTATCTTGAAATGTCTGCAATGGTAGGAAGCTTCAGACTTCAAATAAGACACATATCAAACAATTCAGCTTTTTCTTGTAACATCATGACTTTTCTTAGCTTCTTAGGAGCACTTACATTATCACTAGTGGCACTTCTTATAGGTCCCATGGTGTTATTTGTAGTATTAAAGTATAGGACTAAACACAATTAAAAAAAAAAACAAAAAACATGAGAACCTCAAAAGATCACTCTACTGTGATAAGCATCTTATTAGGTAGACAAACTGCTCACAAGAGATATTTAGCATGGATGGCATTTTAAGCAGATACTGGCAACACTTCAGCTCACTGCAATAGCAATAGAAGATGGTTACAAAATCATTACTGTTGTGCTGTATTGCTACAGTTAATTTTATGCAGTTATAATTTACTATTGCACCTTTACATTTGTTTACATATCTCTGGACTGAAAATGCCACAGTGGACTATCCGTGTTTGTGTGTATACTTTTTGAAAAAAATTTAATGTTTCCTAATTTTAACTTTTTAGATTTGTGTATACTTTATTGCAGTAAATAATAAATTAGACTAGTATCTACATTTGTTTTATTCATTCATGACATACCTAACTTTTTCTTAATTTTTAAAATATTTTAGGCCACATGATTTGAGTTTTTTACATTGCCACAATTCTCAAAAAATATTTCCGACATATTTATTGAAAAATCTATGTATAAGTGGACCTATGCAATTCTAAGTCATGTTGCTCAAGGGTGAACTGATATGCTACAGAAGAGTCAGCTCTCCTTATTTCACATTATCACTACAAAGTTTGTAAATCAGGATAATGAATATTAGAAATCAATTTTCATTTTAAAAATGCATGGCGGTACAATAATTAGTAAAAGCTGAAATATATAAGGTGTATATATACCTTTACATGACAATGGGATAAAAATCTAAAAAGGCCATCACCCATTACCCTTGATCCCCAAATGGCTTGCATTACCCTCCCATTGCAGTGTGATGCTGCTTTGGAGAATTCTTTTTCCACCCGACTATGACAGATAGCTGGATCTGGCCATAGAAAATTCTCCCAAGCTTTCATGAAAGGTGTTTTTAAGGCACCAAATATGACAGAGAGCTGGGCATATGCCAAATTATAAAATAGGTTTTAAAAGTGTTTCTATTTTAATAAATGTCTGTAGGAAAGACACAATTCAGTCTGAAACTGTATTTAAGTATAAACCAGATGACAAGATTTCTCTCAATCAACAAACCCAAGAGAGACAAACAACTTCTATCAGAAATGACTTCATTCTAGAAAAACTTAAAAATGTGTCAAACTTGCTTTACTCTGAAGTCAAACCATAACATTTCTTTTTTGTTAGTTACCTATGTATAATAATTAACTAGATATACATAATTAAAAATCCAAACTCTCAAGTGATTTATGAGTCTTTCTGACAGAGAGAAATATATGTACCCATGAATATCATAGAAAAGGCGTGCTCTCTTTCAAGCAAATAATTCAGAAAGAAAATATAGATTGCATCTATGCTCTCTCAAACCATGGAAGTTCTCACAACATCACAAAATTCTGGTTATATATTACATTATAAGCAATCTAGCTTAATTTTCTCTCTTTTCAGTTGACAAATGCGGGTTTCATGAAGGTAGTGGAGTTTCAAGGGAGAGAGGAAATTAATAATTAGGATTTTCAGGAAGCGATACATGGCAGAAAGGTAGGGAAAGCAAGAGAACATTTGTTTTCAACGCCAAAATACTGCATTGATTAAACCATGATTAAGTCAACAGACAAAGGAGATCAACTAGAGCCTCTTGCCAATCTTTCATCTCACTCTATTCTGATACTTAAAAAATACTTTCTAAAGTGTTACAGTTAAAAGTAAAATGGAGTAAAACTCAATACTAAGAAAACAATTAAAGGGTGCAAAACAATAGGCACTTTAAGAAAATATTTAGATGGCAGAAAACAAATAAAATGCCCAACACGATTTGTCATTAGAAAACTGAAATTAAAACCAAAATGAGACACCATTGCACAACTATTAGAATGTCTAAATTATTGACAACAGCAAATGCTCGTCAGAATGTAGAGGGACATGGAATCTCATTCATTGTGATGAGAACGCATAATAGTACAATTACTTTAGAGACGGTGTAAAAGTTTCTTATAGAGTTGAAATATATATACACATAGTATTCAATGTAGCAATCCCTATATTTGGTGTTTCTCCAAGCAAGTTGAAAAAGCATGTTCACATAAAAATATGTGTATGAATGTTTATAGCTTATAGGACCTTCATGCTTAATAGCCACAAGTTGGTAAAAACTAAGATATTCTGTAATAACAGTTGAGTGAATAAACAAACTGTGATACAATCATGCAGTGGAACACTAAAATAATAAAAGAGAACAACTTGTTGATTTGTGCTACAGCATGAATAAATCTTAATAAAATTTTGTTAAGTGAAAGAAGCCAGGTCCAAGAAGAACAGGAACCTACATGCACAGACAAAAATCAGTGGTTGCCAGTGTTTAGGGGAGGAGAGAGAGTGGTGACTAAAATAAGCTGTGCAGAGAAAATTTCAGAGCGATGTAACTGTTCTCTATGTTACTAAAGTTGTGGATAACTGACCGTATGCACTTGTCAAACTCCTATAATGTACATCACAAAGAGAGAAATTTGATATATGTACATGAAAATCACAATCAACTGGATTTGGAAGTCCAAGGATGGATTGTAGACTGAAGAAAATGAGTATAATTGTATTACAAATGTATGATGCAACCTCACTGTAGGCGGTAGGAAAAATAAGAACTGACTTACGTAACTTTGCTATTGTGATCTAATCCTGCTTGTCACAGCAGATGGCCAGGGTTTTGACTACAAATTAAAAAAATAAATTTTTATTCTATAGTTGTTTCTGAATTGGTATTTTTGCTTAGTATATTTTATAGATTTATGAATTCTTCCATTAAAAGCTGTATTTATTTATTTAATTAGTTAAGATGAAAATTGGCAAACCTTGCAATTCTGTTGGATAGTCCAATTTGTTCTTTTATCTGTTAACCAATACAGTTGGATAAATTCAGCGAGTCAAACCATATCAACATAACATCAAGATGTTTTGAGAGGAAGCTGTAAGAATACAGAGAAAAATAACCGTATATAAATACTACTCTAGTAACTTTAGTTCTCCTAGGGGTATGGCTTATCACCTTGAAAATATGTCGCAAGTATACTAGGGTTGAACAAAAGAAATAAATTATAGTTAATGTAAGGTTGCTTTCTCACAGATAAGGAAGCTATAAATAAACAAAATGGTAAAATAACAATGAACATCTTAGTGTGCTGGATTAGAATCTGATATATCAGTGTGAATTAATGTTTATTTTAATATACACGGATAGATACAGATCTAATTAAAGAGAGATGTTTATGCGTGGGTTATTATTTATATAAACATTTTTAGCCCCGTTCATTACAAGGCCTAGAAGCAGCAGTAGTCCAGCAGCATCAACCACACCAGGAACACAGATCTGGGTTTCTAATACTATTCTTCAATAAGGGAATGAAAGCTCTTTAAAATATGGCTGATTCCAGGACTTGGGTAAGATAAATCCAACAGGATCCTGTGACAACTCATAGTGTGAAAAAAAGTTTGGGGTATGGGAAAGGGAGGAGCCAACCTGAAAGAAACTCCAGTGGCCAAGCTGAAAGGAAAAGCAAAAAAAGAAACAAAAGAAAACAAAAGGGAATAACAGATTATAGCCTGAAGTGGAAACATATGTTCATACTTATATAAATAAATTATTGAATGAATGAATAAATAAAGAGGATAGAAATTTATAATGTTTAAAGAAAATTATACTCCAGGAGATGGAGCTTAATTCCTTTCCCCTTGAGTGTGGTCTGGATTTAGTGACTTAGTAGAACATAGTTTGGAACAGTAAAAACAGAAACTTTACACGAGAGAAACTTGGAAGGTCTTAACCAAGTGATCAAGTTTTATGCTATAGTGATAAGTCAAACTAATACAATGTACCTTCAGATATGATCAAATGAGAAGCATAATTCATCACGGGTTTTTTTTTTTTTTTTTCCAAAATCTGGAACTCCAGTCTGATGTTGAAAAAATCCACATTGAATGCTTGACCGTGACTTTAAAAAACTCTTAAGATCACACACACACAAAAAAATCTTGAAAAATATCACAAATTAGTAAAGACCAAGGAGAAGATTAAATCTTATGTGCTATCCCAGATTGGATCCCAGAATAGCAAACTGACATTACTGGAAACTAGTGTAATACAAATAAAGTCTGCAGTTTAGATAAAATACATGTGCCAATATTAATCTCTTATTTTTACAAATGTGCCATGGCTTTGTTAAAATTAGGGGAAACTGGACGAAAGATATATTAGAATTTATACTATATGATAGTTATATAAATTTAAAACTAGTCCAAATAAATGTGTGTTAAAATTTTCTAAGACAGAAGTAGAACAGAGAAGGTTATGGTGATTGAGATAGGGGAGCGATTTGTTTGGAATAGTCATATGAAAGGTAAAGATTCAAAAGTAATTTGAGATCTCATTTCAATTATCACTTACATCATTTCTTCCTCTGACTCAGAATTGCTATTGCTGATATAATCCTGCTTGTCACAGCAGATGGCCAGGTTTTTGACTACAGATTAAAAAAATAAATTTTATTCTATAGTTCTTTCTGAATTGGTATTTTGCTTAGTATATTTTATAGATTTATAAATTCTTCCATTAAAAGATGTATTTATTTATTTAACTAGTTAAGATGAAAACTGGCAAACCTTGCAATTCTGTTAGATAGTCCAATTTGTTCTTTTATCTGTTAACCAATACAGTTGGATAAATTGAGCGAGTCAAACCATATCAACATAACATCAAGAGTGGAGATAGAGCAATACATCACAATTCTATTCCTGCAATTCTCTTTTTAAATTTATTTAGTTTTGCCTCTGGCTCTGCACCATCTCACTCTGGCTGAATACATGGTATGTTTTGTTTGTTGGTACGTTCCCCCAGAAAACAGTTTAATGTGTACTTCACAGATGTTTCCTTATATTGTCCTGAGGAGGTACAGATGTCTAACTCTGCCAATTTCCAACATAGCAAAAATATTCAGAATACTTTTGGCTGCTGTTTTTCTGCAAAATTCTTAATTAACATTTATTGAAACCTAACCACTCACTTTTAAGACGAAAATATCTATCATGGTAGTTAAGAGGAAATTGAAAAATTAGGGTTGAATTGTGACAAACTAATTGGGTGCTGAATTGTACTGACCACATATGAGGAATAGTCAGCATATTAACTGCTACAGATTAAACTGTAAATAAGAAGCAAAATTTGCCTCATTGAATACACAGTCTAGTTTAGAAAGAGACAAGTGAATAATTAATTTAAATGTTTGCCAGAAATAGTATGCTTGAATGTTCTCAGGTCACTATGGTGGCAGAAAATAGTATTTTTATGATAGACTAAGCAGCATAAACCTCCTTGAGGTTATAGTTAAGCTGGATCTTAATGGATGTGTAGGCATCTGTCAAATACATATGAGCTTATTTAAATGTCAAGATTGTTTTGAAACCTTGAGATAATACTTCTTGTGTTGCTATTGTTTACAATCTGATTTTGAGGCTATATGACAAAACATTTTGGAAGTCTGACCTTATGCCATGCTCATCAATTCTGACAAGCAAACGATCAATCATAAATATATATATATATATGTATATATATATACACACATAGCGCAACACTGTATGTAGATAGATCCTGACATTTCTATCAACTAAAAATATAAGCACTATTACTAATTTAATATATGAATATTGCTGTATTTTATGCATTAGAAAGGCATATATCAATAAATAAGAAAGAGAGGATCTGGGCTAAATTTGTGAGAATGTAAATTTTAATTTTAATTAATAGTTTAATTATCTGCTGTCATCATCTTGAAATTACTGACAATATTGTCTTTGAATTTGTGGTTTCAAAGTGAAGTTTGATGAGAAAATGGAGCAAGAAGCTGCACAGAGGAGATATGTGCAATATATTTGCAATTCCTTGACACTATATGCATGTGTACTGTTTCCAATACCCCACAAGAATAAACACACAATTGTGGTGTAACCACGATGTGTGGGAATTCAGCAAGACTGAAGGCGAAGGCCAGGCTCAAGCCTGTAATCCCAGCACTTTGGGAGGGCCGAGGCGGCGGATCACGAGGTCCAGAGATCGGAGACCATCCTGGCTAACACGGTGAAAACCCCGTCTGCTTACTAACAAAAAATACAAAAAACAGCCGCGCGAGGGTGGCGGGCGCCTGTAGTCCCAGCTACTCGGGAGCTGAGCAGGAGAAATGGCGTAAACCCGGAGGCGGATGTTTGCAGTGAGCTGAGATCTGGGCCACCTGCACTCCAGCTGCGGTGCGTGACAGACGAGGACTCCTTCTCCAAAAGAAAAAAAAAAAAAAAAAAAAAAAAAAAAAAGGACTGAAGGCGAAAACAAAGTGTGTTATGTCGTGTTATGTCTACAATTGACCAAGTGAAGACGCTGACAACCCCAAGTAGTCATGCTTTCTATTCAAGCCAGATCTTGCTTTGAACACAGAAGGAAGGCAAAGGTATTCTGATAAACACAAACAACTTAATATATTCTTTTTCACTCATATTACTTCCCTCTATTAACTAACCAACCACTACACTGAAAATTATGACATAGAGTGAAAGACAAAGACAGGGCAACACAGAGTTACATTTTATTTCAGTTCTATCTTATTCACCAATAAGCCAAATATAATTTTGGCAAAATATGCCAACAAGTATCAAAAAGTGAAATAAAAATTCATGTTAGTTTTGTCAAGCCTACTGTTCTAGTAAGAATAAAATACATGTATATGTATGATGAGCTATAAAAAATGTATAAGTTTGGGGATTCCATATATGAGCTAAATGCTTTTATATGTTTATTAAAATTGGCATTGTATGATAAAAAATGAACACTAAATCTATGTCATTTATCATGAGAGATAACCTATTTTTTTCTTAGAATAGTATCAAAAAGCAAATAAAATGCACCGTGGGCAATTAAAGAAAGAACTCAAAGAATGATGAAAAATGTTCTATATTTTGGTCTCTTTAACAGCACATTTTTGGAAAATTTGCTGCTATTACTGTTTGTTATATGCTACTATTTGAACAAGAGACCTCAGATTTTCTTTTTGCACTGGAACCCACAAATTATGAGCCTGGTATTAGAGATGAAAGAATGTTAACTCCTGGTTGCAGTAATTTTATTTTTTTAAATATGAAAGAGATTTTGCATATAAGAGATAGCATTGTGTAGTGGTTAAGGAAAGGACTTTTAAGACAGACATGCCTGATTTTTAGTCATAGTTCTACTACTTACTAGCAATTTGGAAATTGTGTAATCCCTCTGGGCTCATTTTTCTTATTTGTAAGCTGGGAACAATAAAATTAACTCTTTTATAGTGTGAATGTCCACTTAGATTATATACTTATAAATTTATATACTTACATAGGTGCTGAGACTGTGGGCAAAACTATATACATGGATAGCTATTATCATCATTATTATTATTCTATGTGGATATAGAACTGTTTACAGACATGGTTTAAAAATAGAGGAGAGATGATGGATGAAAACCAATGAGGAATGATTTGATGAGTAAGGACCTTCATAAAATAGGTAGAATTACGCACTAATTTTACAAAATAGTATGCTAAGTAAAACTTTATGGAAAGTGAATTGATCTGAAAATGATCTAGTCAGCCTTAAATAAAGAACCTGATTATAATCTGATCATAGAGTGCCTATCTAAATCATGGTGAATGTGGAAGACAATGTTTTACCCAAAGATTCAGAATGCTTTTGGGTTAAATGTGTGTATTACAATAAAATTTGCGGACATGGGATAGGTTGTCTCAGAAAGAACTGAGTTTCCCTTCACAGGATGTGAATAAGCACTGACTAAAGAAACATCTGGAAAGGTTATTATACAAAAGATCAACATCAGATGTGTAAACTATATAGCAAGCAAAGTCTTTTATAACATATAGATGTGGGTGATAAGAAAGTTAGGTAAGAGTGAAATAAATTTATAAAATGTGTAAATTCTGTCAAGATAGAGGTGATTATGCATAGAGGTGATTATTCAGTTAGGTTTTACACATTAGGGATCACAGCTAAGGGAATAAGAGATAATGTTAAGAAAGTTGGAGAAAGGGAAAAAAATCTAAAACATATACAAATAGATTCTCCCTGTAGATAATTCAGAGGAAAAACTCAGTAATTGTTGATGAGAAAAATATTAAACTAGAACAAGTGAAGAAAATTATCTAATGCCATAAAATATGCAAATGATTTCTAGAATATCATACCTCAGAGATTGCCCTAACTGTGGAAATATTGAGTGACAGAGAGAAATTTACCTTGAAAGTAATTAAGCTTAAGGGAAATTATTTCATCTATCTCAACGGAACTCTAACTAATTTTTTAAAAAGGCTCGGAGAATTTTGTATGACTGAAGCTTCACAAAATATATGCCATACAGTGAATATGTCAAATATTAAAAGTTTTATGTCTTACATTTAAGTCTTTAATCCATTTTGAGTTGATTTTTGTATATGGTTAGAGGGATGGGTCTGGTTGCATTCTTCTGCATATGGATATCCTGCATTCCAAGCACTACTTATTGAAGTGACTGTCTTTTTTTCAGTGTATGCTCTTGGTGCCTTTGTCAAAAAATGAATTGACAGTAAATGTGTAGATTTATTTTTGGGGTTCTGTATTATGTTCCATTAGTTTATATGTCTGTTTTTATGCCAGTGGCATGCTGTTTTGGTTACTGTATTTTACAGTATAATTTGAAGTCAGGTAGTATAGTCCTTCCAGCTTTGTAATTTTTGCTCAGGATTTCTTTGGTTACTAAAGGCTTGTGGCTTCTGTATGAATTTTAGGAGGCTTTTTCTATTTCTGTGAAGAATGTCATTGATATTTCTATAGAGATTGCATTGAATCTGCAGATCACTTTAGGTAATTGGATATTTTAACAATACTAAGTTTTCTAATCCATGAGCATGGAATAACTTTCCATTTTCTTGTGCATCCTATTCAATTTTTATCAGTGTTTTACATTAATAGTTTACATGGTAGAGATTTTGCAGTTATTCCGTTAAAATTATTCCTAGGTATTTAATTTTATGTTGTGTAGTTATTGAAAATTAGATTGCTTTCTTAATTTCTTTTTCAGATTGTTCACTGTTAGCATATTGAAATGCTACTGAATTGTCTATTCAAATTTTGCATCCTGCAACTATGAAACTACTAGAATAAAACATTAGGGAAACGCATTAGGGAATTTCTCTGGGCAAAGATGTTTTGGGGTAAGACCTCAGAAGCACCGGGAACTAGATAAAAGTAGAAAATGGTATTATATTAAGCTAAAAAGTTTCTGCACAGCAAATGAAGTAATCAATAGAGTGAGAAGACAATCTACAGAATTGCACAAAATTTTTGCAAACTAGCTGTTTGACAAAAAAATTCTTGACCAAAATAGGTCAGGAACCCAACCTGACAAAAAAAAAAAATGTTAAAAAATAGGCAAAGGATTTGAATAGCCATTTCTGAGAAGAAAACATACAAATGGCCATCAGGTATCTGAAAATAATACCCACATCACTAATCATTAGGGAAATGCGCATCAAAACCACAACAGATGCTGGCAAGGATGTGGAGAAAGGGGAACACTCTCACACACTGATGAAGAAAATGTAAATTAGTATAGCCACTATGAAACACAGTATAGGAGTTTATCAAAAAACTAAAAATATGGTTACCATATAATCCAGCAATCCCACCGCTGGGTATGTACCCCAAAGAAAGGAAATCAGCATTTGTAGAGATATTTGCAGTTTCATGTTTATAAAACAGTGCTGTACACAATAGCCAAGATACAGAATCAACCTAAGTGTCCATCAATGGATAGATACAAAAATGTGCTATATATTATGCAATGGAATATTATTCACCCAAACAGCACAATGAGACTCTGTAATTTGCAGCCACATGCATAACTCTGGAAATCATTATGTTGAATTACATAAAACTGGAACAGAGAGACACATATCTCAAGTTCTCACTCATATGTGGGAGTTAAAAAAGTTGATCTCATGGAGATAAACAGTAGAGTTGTGTTTAGCAGAGCCTGAGAAAGTAGAGAGGATGGGAAAATCAAGAGAGTTTGATTAATGGGTACTGATATGGTTTGGCTGTGTCCCCACCCAAATCTCATCTTGAATTCCCACAAGCTGTGGGAGAGACCTTGTGGGAGATAAGTGAATCATTGGATCAGGTCTTTCCCTTGCTGTTCTCATGATAGTGAATAAGTCTCACAAGATCTGACAGGAGTTTCCCTGTACAAGCTCTCTTCTCTTGTCTGATGCCATGTGAGATGTGCCTTTTACCTTCTGCCATGGATTGTGAGGGTTTCCCAGCCACATGGAATTATAAGTACAATAAATCTCTTTCTTTTGTAAATTGCCCTGTATTTATCAGCAGCATGGAAACAGACTAACACAGTAAATTGGTACCAGTAGACTGGGGTGCTACTGAAAAGATACCTGAAAATGTGGAAGTGACTTTGGAACAGTTTGGAGGTCTCAGAGTTCGAAACTTTGTAGGAAAGTTTGGAAATCCATAGAGACTTGTTGAATGGCTTTGTCCAAAATGCTAATAATGATATGGACAATAAAGTCCAGGCTGAGGTGGTCTCAAATGGAGATGAGAAACTTGGGGAACTGGAGAAAACGTGACTCTTACGTTAACGAAGAGACTGGAAGCATTTTACCCCTGCCCTGGAGATTTGTGGAACTTTGAACTTGAGAGAGATGATTTAGAGTATCTGGCAGAAGAAATTTCTAAGCAGTAGAGCACTCAAGAGGTGCCTTGGGTGCTATTAAAAGCATTCAGTTTTAAAAGGGAAGCAGAGCGTAAAAGTTCAGAAAATTTGCAGCCTGACAGTGTGATAGAAAAGAAAATCCCATTTTCTGAGGAGAAATTCAAGCCAGCTGCAGAAATTTGCATAAGTAATGAGGGCCCAAATGTTAATCCCCAAGATGATGGGGAAAAATGTCTTCAGGGCATGTGAGAGGTCTCCACAGTAAGCCCTCCTATCACAGGCCTGGAGACCTTGGAATCAAAAATATATTTTTGGGCTGGGCTCAGGGTTCCCATGCTGTGTGCAGTCTAGGGACTTGGTGCCCTATGTCCCAACCACTGCAGCCATGACTAAATGGGGCCAAAATACAGCTTGGGCTGTGACTTCAGAGGGTGCAAGCCCCAAGCCTCAGCAGCTTCCATGTGGTGTTGAGCCTGGGGGTGCACAGCAGTCAAGAATTGAGGTTTGGGAACCTCCACCTAGATTTCAGAGCATGTATAGAAACACCTGCATGTTCAGGGAGAAGTTTGCTGCAGGGATGGGGCTCTCATGGAGAACCTCTGCTAAGGCAGTGCAGAAGAGAAATGTGGGATTGGAGCCCCCACACAGAGTCTCTACTGGGGCACTGCCTAGTGGAGCTGTGAGAAGAGTGCCACAGTCCTCCAGACTCCAGAATGGTAGATCCACTGACACCTTGCACTGTGCACCTGGAAAAGCCATAGACACTCAACACCAGCCCGTGAAAGCATCTAGAAGGGAAGCTGTACCCTGAAAGTCACAGGGGTGGAGCTGTCCAAGATGATGGGAACCTATCTCTTGCATCAGCATGAACTGGATGTAAGGCATGTGGTCAAAGGACATCATTTTGGAGCTTTAAAATTTGACCAGCCCGCTGGATTTCAGACTTGCATGGAACCTGTAGCCCCTTGGTTTTGGCTAATTTCTCCCATTTGGAATGGCTGTATTTACCCAATACCTGTACCCCCATTGTATCCAGCAGTAATTAAATTGCTTTTGATTTTACAGTCTCATAGGTGGAAGGGACTTGCCTTGTCTCAAATGAGATTTTGGACTGTGGACTTTTGAGTTAATTCTTAAGTGAATTAAGACTTTGAGGAACTTGTTGGAAAGGGATGACTGATTTTGAAATGTGAAGACATGAGATTTGGGAGGAGTCAGGGGTGGAATGATGTGGTTTGGCTCTGTCCCCCCCTAATCTCATCTTGAATTCCCATGTGTTGTGGGAGTAACCCCATGGGAATTGAATCATTGGAGCAGGTCTTTCCTGTGCTGTTCTTGTGATAGTGAATAAGTCTAATGAGATCTGATGGTTATATAAAAACAGGAGTTTCCCTGTACAATCTCTCTTCTCTCATCTGGGGCCATGTGAGATGTGCTTTTCACCTTCTGCCATGATTGTGAAGCTTCTCCAGCCATGTAAAACTGTAAGTCCAATAAATCTTTTTCTTTTGTAAATTTCTCAGTCTCTGGTATGTCTTTATCATCAGTATGAAAATGGACTAAATACAGGTAAAAACATACAGTTAGATAGAAGGAATAAATTCTGGAGTTCAATAGCACAGTGGGATATCTGTAGTTGGTAATAGCTTATTGTGTATTTCAAAGTAACTAAAAAAAGATTTTAGAATGTCCACAACACAAAGAACTTATAAGTATTTGAGATAATAGATATCTCAATTACCCTGATTTCATTACTATACATTATATACATGTATCAAAACATCACATACACTCCAGAAATATGCACAATCATTATGCATCAATAAAACGATTAACAAACAAGTCATATTTATATATATTAAAAAGCCATCTTTACATCTGTCAAAGGGCATGATCATATGTCACTTCCCTTTGCAACACTTCCTCAATCAGATATTCTAAGCAATTGTCTAAGTAACTTTTCCAATAGTCAACTCTCCATGAGGATAAGTCAAAAGGCTCACATTTTTAGGTACATTAATTGATTAGTAGGGAGAAAATTTGATCATAGACCTAGTCTGCAATCAATAGTCTTGATTATTGATAATAAAGCTAATATTTTGATCATCATTCTTATATATCGTTACCAGCATTTTAATACCTGTAGAAATATGCAGTGTTATAATTTAATTTATTGCCAGAATATAGTCACCCAGAATTCATGGTACTACAAATTTTGGCTTTTATTCAACTAAAGTACTTTGCTTCCTGACTACTTTCCTGTCTTACATTTAAGTCAAAGTATACAATTATTTAATTCCAGAATAAACTTTACTTCTTTTTCTACATCTATCTATTCAGATCTGCACACTTAACCGCTATGTCAGAATCTTACTTTACAGTTCATTTTTTGTGCTATCCCATCTTTAAGGTAATAACACTTCTTAACACATCAATCAAATGTGATAATATTAAGAAGCCTGAGTTTCTCGTTGTCCCTTGTATTATTACTAATTTGTTTGTAATATTATGCACATACATCGTCATTTATTTTAATAGATTATTAACAATACTCAAGACATTATTTTTCTATCTTGAGAGTTTTATACACAGTAGACATGCAATAAGTAAATGTGGAATTGATTTTGGGTTGTATTAGTTAGGATTCTCTAGAGGGACAGAACTAATGAATATATATAATATATATTATATTATATATACACATATATAATACATCTATATTATACATATATTATAATATATATTATACATATACACGAGAGTTTATTAAGTATTATCTCACATGATCACAAGGTCGCACAATAGGCTATCTACAGGCTGAGGAGTAAGAAGAGCCGGTCCAAGTTGCAAAACTGAAGAACTTGGAGTCCGATGTTCAAGGGCAGGAAGCGTCCAGCACAGAAGAACAATGTAGGCTAGGATGCTAGGCCAGCCTCTCCTTTCACATTTTTCAGTCTGCTTATATTCTAGCCATCCTGGCAGCTGATTCGATGGTGTCCACCCAGATTAAGGGTGGACCTGCCTTTCCTAGCCCACTGACTAAAATGTTAATCTCCTTTGGCCAGGCCCTCACAGACACACCCAGGATCAATACATTGCATCCTTCAATAAAAAAATTTGCTAGTGGATCGCTTGGAGTGATGGTGAGTTGTGCCACTTCCACTTTGGTGAGCTATAGTTTAAATTTTTTTTTTTTAATTAAGCATTTAAAAGTGCAGATTTTAGTTTTTTTACTTTTATGGTGGCTTGGGTAAGTTCAGTTGAATCCACTGGCATTTATTTTGAAAATAAAAAAGTAAATTTCACATCAGTGTCTGTACTCGACCATGCGATGTCATATTTAAAAAATTATTTTTGTTTGTTTTGAGACAGAGTTTAGCTCTTGTTGCCCAAGCTGGAGGGGAATGGCACGATCTCGGCTCACCACAACCTCCTCTTTCCTGGTTCAAGCGATTCTCCTGCCTCAACCTCCTGAGTAGCTGGGATTACAGGCATGCACCACCATGACAGCTAATTTTGCATTTTTAGTAGAGACAGGCTTTCACCATGTTTGTCAGGCTGGTCTTGAATTCCCAACCTCAGGTGATCTGCCCAACTCAGCCTCCCAAAGTGCTGGGATTCAGGCATAAGCCACTGTGCCGGCCTAAAAATTAATTTTGATATTGTTTTATAATCTCCTACTTAGATCAAAATAACATCTTAGATATATCTTAGTTAAAAGATTAACCACAAGAATAGTGTTTCTGTCAATTCTTCAATTTAAATACACAGTCTTCGTTTTAAAAATTTTTTAATTAAATTCTTTTTTCTTTGAGTACAAGCCAGAAAAGAAACTGGAAAATGGATTTATCTTAATATTATAAAATGCTTAGTCCTGCAGTTTTCAGCTTTCTTTTCAATCTTGGATGAATTTAAGAACTCAATTTCTTAAATGTTTTAACTAAACTATGTTAAAATGTGAGGTATTTTTCTTTGTTGCATGACCTTAAAATAGCCTTTATACCTTGTTTTCAATCTTGAATATTTGAAGTTTGCTTTTGTGTTGTTAGATAGAATTTAAAAAGAAATCAAGCTACTGTTAGATTGAAAAACCATTAGAGCTTATTAAAGAAATTTTGAAACACAACTGTATGTATGACCTAGTCTGATTGATCTGGATATGTCTTAGTTTAATCAAAAAAAGAGGCAGCAGCTACCTCTAAAGCAATCTTTCCTGAAGGAAGATTTCATATTGTGGTTCCCCTGTCACTTCACTCTAAATGTATGCTTTTTAGGCCTATCTTTCTGAAATGCACTTTGGTTTTGTATTAGTTGTATTAGGGTTTTCCAGAGAGATAAAACCAATAGATAGCTATAGATACAGATATATAAGAGGAGATTCACTATGAGAATTGTCTCACACAATTACAAATGCTCAGGAGTTATACAACAGTCCATTTGCAAGCTGGAGACACTGGGATACCATAGCATACTGCACACAGTTTAAATTCAAAAGCTTCAGAACCAAAGAAGCTAATAATGTAATTCTTAGTTTGAGGCTGTAGGCCTGAGAACTATGGGGGCTGTGGGTGTAAGTCCTGGATTCCCAAGGACAGAGAGCCGAGAGTTCTGATGTCCAAGGATGACAGGAGGAAGGTGTCTCAGTTTCAGAAGAGAGAGAAAAAAAAAAATATTTTCACTGCTTCTTTGTTTGTTTCTATCAAGACCACCAGGTGACTGGATGGTGCGCACCCACAATGAAGGGCAATCTATCTCACTTAGTTCACTGACTTACAAGCCAGTCTCTACTAGAAACACCCTCACAGATACACCTGGAAGTAATGCTTTACCAGTTCTCTAGCTATTTCTTAATCCAGCCAAATCAACACCTAATAATTACATTTACAATAGTGTCTATGATAGTAATAAAGCTTATTTTACTGTATTTGTACCACATTTCATTCTGTTCTTTCAACATCTTTAATTCACATGAGATTTATTGCATTACTAGAAGCCAGGAACCTTATCTGTCTTTCAAGAAAGCTCCTATTATGGTCTAAAGTTTTATGTTCTCCCATGATTCATGCGTTGAAATCTAACCCTCAATGTGATGGTATTAAGAGGACCTTTGGAGTCAATTACCTCATGGTGGTGAAGCCCAAATGAATGGAATTAGCACCCAGAAGAGGCTATGAGGGAGCTGCTTTGCCCCTTTCACTTTCTGGGACATAGCTAGCAGATGTCATCTCTAAGGAACAGACAGAATGCCCTAATGTTAACAGGTTTTTCATATCATTAATATATCAATAATTTTTGCACATTGACAGGAAAGGTATATACAAATTAGTAGAGAATTAAGCAAATATAAAGGCAAGGTACAGACTGGGAGCAGTGTACTATACATCTCATTAGACAACAAGTCTGACTGAGCCTTGATCTTGGACCTCTCAGCCTTCAGAACTGTAAGAAATAAATGTCTGTTGTTTATAAGCTACTCGGTCTATGACAGTTTTGTTATAGCGGACAAAACTAAGACAGGCACCATTTTGCTCTAGTCCTCCTGAACACGCATATCAAATGTTTTTTGATATGGAAGAACATGTAACAATATACTATATCAGTGGTGATGTTTAACCTCCAGGGAAGCAACAAATAATCTCAGAGAAAAATGTTTTATGAGAAACTAAAACAAAATAAACTGATGTTAAATGTAAACAAATTTCTTTTGCCCCCAAATTTGTACTTTCAGAGGCTTAGACATTATTTTGTATTTCCTACTTCTGATGGGTTTATTTTAAAATACAGGATAACAGTTGCTGTCACTTATTGTTAGTTAAAATGTTGAATTTAAAAATTTTATCCGTAATTTCATATGGAATAACTGTGTTTTTAAATTGAAGCATGAGGCATTTTACTCATTTTCTGTTTGTTTTTCTTCTGCTGGTAGCGAATGAGGACTGGTTGCTACAGCAACATATTTATTCTGCAAATGCTTTTGGGCTTTCATCAGATGTTCACTCTGACAGTGAGTTCTGCCTTCGGAATGTCTGACTTTTACAACCACAGCTAATTACAAAACCTGTAACCATTTTATTCCACTGCCCTAAAGGTTAACACAAAACTTGTAGTATTGAAACAAATGTGGATTGTGAAAACAAATCTTATGAAGAACAGAGAAAAACAAAGTAATTACATTTTAAATCTATAGTCAAAATATTAAACTTTAAATCACCTGTAGCTCTTAGGTTTGTAAAATACCTTCGGCAAGTGAGAACAAAATATCAGTTTTCTCTTTCTTTATTTTCTCCATCACTCTTCAGTTAAGGTTCTTGATTGAAATGCTCAGAACTAAAATATTATATTGGTTTTCAAACACTAGGCATTTCAACAAAATAATTTAACTCTTGAATCTGAGGAAGAACTTATACTTACAATGTTTGAATTTTGTACCATTTCAACTAAATTTGTATCTTTCTGGATGAATATTAATTTTCTGTAAACACAATGTACGTAATATTTTTAAAGATGCTGGATATAAATAAATAAATATTCAAAATTTGACTTTGTCAGTTTTACAAAGAGCAAAAGGTACAATATGTTCAAATTGTAACACGTATATCCATAGAGCAATATGAAACTAAGAATGATTTCAGCTGTGCTATTTCAAATATATTTAACGTCACCTTTCTATTTCACTGTTAAGAACCTGAAAGGCTATTTGTTCATTTATGTCTAATCTATTGGATACATATTTGAAGGTGTGTGTACATATTACTCTTTTTATTTTAAATTTTGTTTTGTGATGTATGAATGACTGATATTTGTACATAAATATATAACTGTGATCTTAGCATTTTAATTAATTTTGGTTTTCTTACTAAATAGCAAATCATGAAATTTTCTCCAAGTTATTAGGAATAAATCTACATTGTTAGTTTTAAGGGTTTTATGTTTTAAAATTTCCTAATTTAACTCTTTTAATATTCATAATTTTATGTATGAGAGGTTTTATTTTATGGAATTGGTTTCAAGTACTTCAAAAGTACTGGAATTCCAGATTAATTTTCTAAAGTAGTAACAAAACATAAGGAATAAAAAATGGTGAAATTAGTCACATATTCTTCAATTATACAAGAGTCTGCTCATTTCCTCTTGTAAACAAAGCAATAAATATTACCAGATAATGATGATGACTAATTATTATAATAATTTTACGTGCAAGATACATATCAAGTCATAGCTTCTTGCTATTTAATTTCCATTTCCCCATCTCCATTTCTCATGTTTATTGATCATTCAGATTTAAATTTCTATAACACCCTTCTTGTGTTTGTTTCTTTGGTTATTGATTTTTTTGTTTGTTTTTGAGACAGGGTTTTGTTCTGTCTCACAGCCTGGTGTGCAGTGGTGCAATCATGGTTCACTGCAACTGCCACGTCCTGAGCTCAAGCAATCCTCCTATCTCAGTCTCTGAGTAGCTGGAACTACATTCATGTGCCACAACATCCAGCTTTTCTTTTTTTTTTCCACTCCTGGGCTCAAGCGGTCCTCCCACCTCAGCTTCCCAAAGTTCTGGGGTTACAGGTTTCAGTCATTGCTGCCAGTCGGTACCTTACCTTTGTATTTGCTCAATTCTCTACTGATTTGTATATACCTTTCCTGTCAATGTGCAAAAATTATTGATATATTAATGATATGGAATACCTGTTAACATTAGGGCATTCTGTCTGTTCAAATGGCCATTATAGGGAATTGTGAAGAGCAATGGAACTCTTAATTGACAGCCATTCTAATCTATTTATCTTTGTTATATTTCTAAATTTCATAACAGATAAAATTTTATTTTTTTAATTATAGTAAAAATAAAGAAGGAATATTTGGAAAATCAGTAACAGAGAGCTCTATTACTTACACACACACACACACACACACACACACACACACACACGTTTGCAACTTAACTACAGGTCACCAAAAAGAAGCTGTGAGGCAATTGAGACCATATTGCATATAAACTCTCCTAGACTGGGTTGATCAATGTTGGTTCATTTGAATGAAAGAGATGTGAGAAACAAAATCAAAAGCTAAAGTGAACTGAAACATTCTACACCTTCTATTTGGAACCTATCTTATTTGCAAATAATATAGTTAGAACCCCCAAATGCGTCACCATGTCATTATCAAATAAATTAAGTAAGCCAGAGACAAAGAAAAGATTGAAGCTATGAAGAAAATAATAACATAAGGAAACACGATAAGTTATGCAAAAATAAATAATACCAAGTATGAGATTGACATAAGAAAATCAGTTTTGAAAGAAAATAAACCTGTGAATAGCAACTTGAGCTATAAAGATTTAGAATGAAAAGATATGTGAAAAAAATAGATGAATAGTATGTATAGAATGATGACATAAATGTATTTTATATGGTTGAAAGATATCATTGAGAAGTATGTAAAGAAACGAGTGAGGTCCTGAGTAATGATAAAAGAAACATAAGGGCACTTGATATAATTTCCCATATGTAGTATATTTTTCATGATAATATAAAATAAGATGTATCATTTCAATAGCCAGGAAAAAACAAATGTTGACAACAATAACAAACAATAGTCTAATGAGGGTGTAGAGAATAAATAGAGGAGAAATATATATATATATA
>NW_016803813.1:2084125-2112800 GCF_001698545.2 Rhinopithecus bieti | reverse complement strand
ATTTGATCCTTTGGAATTTTTTTCTGGTGTCTAATGAAAGGAAAAGTTCCAATATATATAAATTATTTATTGTTTAGTGAGTTGTTTCTTCCTAATTTGAAACACTGTTTTGGAGGGCGGGGAGTGGGGTCGGGGCAGAGTGGCTCTGTCACCCAGGCTGGAGTACAATGGAGCGAACTCGGCTCACTGCAACCTCCGCCTCCTGCGTTCAAGGGATTCTCCTGCCTCAGTCTCCCAAGTAGCTGGGATTACAGGCACCGGCCATCATGCCTGGTTAATTTTTGTGTTTTTGTGTAGATGTGGTTTCGCCAAGTTGGCTAGGTTTGTCTTGAACTCTTGACCTCAGGTGATCCACCTGCCTCAGCATCCCAAAGTGCTGGGATTACAGGTATGAGCCATCGCATGGGCCTTGAAACACTTCTTGTTTGCATCTCTCCTAATTTTACTTAAATACGGCATTTCTATATTTTCAGGATATATAACATTGAATACTGACTTTTTTATTCCTTTATTTCCTACATTTAAAAGTGTTAAATATTTACAACCTCTTATTTTAGCTAATATTTTCAATCATCTCTTGCTTGACTAATGTCTCTCCTCTAGTGAAGTTCTTACATGCTCAAAAGTGTTGCTCTCTTTTATTATTCATGAATAATCTATGAGAGAAAATTAGCATTGCTTCAGACAATGCAAGAGAGCTAGTTTATACCAGAAGTGACTTCCACAGAATCCTTATGGAAATCTCAAGAACCAAGGACTATATATGCAGACAAGTGCATGATTGAAAAATAAGCCTAAATATAATAATAGAATTAAAAAATTCAAGCATTGTGTTAGCCCAATCTCATGCTGCTTAAAGAAATACCTGAGACTAGATGATGTATAAAGAACAGAGGTTTAATTCACTCACAGTTCCACAGGACTGAGGAAGCCTCAGGAAATTAACAATCATGGCGGAAGGCTCCTCTTCACAGGGTAACAGGAGAAAGAATGTGTGCAAGTAGGGGAAATGCCAGACACTTATAAAACCATCAGATCTTGTGAAAATCATTCATTATCAAAAGAACAGCATGGGGAAATCACCTTCATGATCCAATTACCTCCACCTGTTCCTGTTCTTTACACATGGGGATTATGATTCAAGGTGAGATTTGGGTGGGGACAGAGAGCAAAACCATATCAAGCATAAAGTTAATGAAAATATTGTCGAAATAAAAGAAGTTGCTCTAATACTTTTTAAGTCTCCTGTATTTCTTAGTTTCAAATAAAGTTAGATAGATACCATGTAACTGATTGTAGCTAAGAAGTCAAAAAAAAAAAAAAATCATTTCTAGTCAAAGGAACTTAGAAACTCAGGTGCCTCCGCTATTCTTCTTTTCTCCTACAATGGTAATTTTGATAGTCAGATGACATAGAGGGTGTAACTCCAAATAAAGTCAAGAAACTTTTATTAGGAAAAATAAACACTTATTGTATAATGCTTGAGGTGTTGACATTTGTCTGTTTTAACAACTAGAGCTAATTATAATTCTAACGTCTATTGTCCCAGGGGTAACTAAGAAATGTCATAGGATCTCCTCCACCTCCGTTCCAAATTAGACTTTATAATTTGGCCTATGGTCCATTTTATCTTTTGTTCATTTAGCTCACTTTTTAAATTTCTATTTTCTAGTCTCTTTACTATTTTGTCAATTGTGAACAAAATCAATTTACTCTTCTCTCTCTAATTTTGTCTCCATTTTTGTGGTGATTCTATTTTTTTCATCTATTTATTAAGTTTGGTCAAATGTTGTCAACTTCTATATTTCTTTTTCTGTATTTGAAGGAACTTGGATAGTATATCAAGGGCCCCAGAAATACACTTTATATTAATTAATTAATTGTTACACACATTTGTAAATTTTTCACATTTCTCCTACAATTTTATGAGTGGTTTTTAATCATACTTTCTCAGACTATCCCAAGAATCTAATATCTGAGATAATGGACATTTTCATAGGAATATTGTTTTAAATATTATTGGTTTTAAAACAACAAAGAGCATATATTTGTGAAAATTGAGGTTTTATTAGCCTAATAAATGTTTATTATTTATTAATTTAGTGTACATTGTTGCATTTTCATAAAATAACATAAAGTCATGAAATATTTCAAAATGATATTACTAAAAACAACTAAAGTTTCTGTGACACGCACCATTGCTAAACATGATACTTCTAGTAGATAATAATAAACATATTAGCTCTAATATGGCAGTGAGATAGACATTTCTCCCTTTCTTTATAAGTTGTTATGCCTTTTTACCTTTTTCCTCCCCTGGTTGAATTTGCTAAGGCCTCCTGTACAATCTGAATCTAATATCAGTGACTGATTGTAGAAATACTTGCTTTCTTTCTAATAGAAGGGAAGGTAGAGTGTTCAAAATATGAGCTGTGTGTCTGATGTTAGCAGTAGGTTTATACAGATATCTTTTATCAAATTGAAAAAGTTTTCCTTTCTTTTTAGTGTACTGAGGATTTTAGTCATGACTACGTATTATATTTTGCCAAATACCGCCATATGTTAATGAGTTCATAATTTTTCTCCTTTATACTCTTAATGTGAATGGTACTGATTACTTTTGAAGGTTAAACCAATTCTCATTACTGGGAAAAATTCCAGTGGGTCGTGATGGACTATCATCTTCATATATTGCTGAATTTAACAGGATATGCTATAAATATTTTTTCTATTTATGTTCATGACAGGCATTGATTTTACTGTACACTTAAGATTCCCTTTAAATATAAATCCTTTCTTTCTATTGGTGTATAGTATTCTTAACTCATAAAAACTTCGTTCCAAGAGTGTAAACTGAGGCTAGCAAGTCCTTTCAGCAATTGAACATTTAAGGTAGCTAATTGATAAGTAGAGCTGGAGGATATATAGGAAGACTATGAAGAATTTTATAGTCTAAAGACTGTTAAGTAAGGGAGCTTGGATGATTGGGAAGATTCAAATAGTCTACAGTAAATGCAGTAGAAAATATCTGGTAATGATTTTTCATTGCTTATGTAGTAACAATGGGTAACTCTTTTCGCCAATAAACATTGTTATTTTTCAACATCACTGCCTCTCTAAACCTAATATTTGCATTAATATTATATTTTTCTTTCAGTACTTAAAGTCCTGTATTGTAATGAATGGTTTCTTACTATTAGTGAAGCACAGCTTGACATCTTCCCAGCTGCTGATTAGGTTAACGTGATCTGACATAGTCACCTGATAGACGCAAACATAAATTTTCTCTGGAGGCAGGAAACGTTAAAACATGCAGCAGCACTAGAAGTAAGATACTCATTACTCCTCCCAAGAAGGAACTTACTCTCTAGGTTGGAGAAGTTGACTTACAGCCCCTAATCAGTATAATTTCAGAATCCACTGTTGAACTGAACAAAAGTTCACATTATTTCTGAGTAGCCACCAGGCAACAACTAAGCACAGTGGTAACTAATCATGATAGGGGTAGCAGGATCTAGATTTTCCTTCCAAAAGAGAAATTCCTTTTTAGTACAGATAATCTCATTGTGTTGGTCTAGATTTTATCAGATGTGTGTCATGGCCTTTTTCTGACTAATCCTCCTTCCTCCTCTCTTACCTTAGTAAGATGATCTCGATACTTCTCATTACATTACAACAATTAAATCAGTGGGATATTTCTGCAAGAAATCAATGCAATAGAATCCAGTAATTGATCTCAAAATATGTAGACTTTTGACTAATTATAAAGTGGTAGAAAGCAGCTGTAAAAAGAATAAGCATTTAAATAAATGGTTCTGACTTAATTAGATAGCCATAGGCTGTCATTTGGAAATGATTTGTTTGTCCTCACCAAAACTCATATTGAAATTTGACCCCCAATAAGATGGTTTGTCTCTGTATTCCCATTCACATCTCATGTCAAATTGTAATCTTCACATGTCAAGGGAGGCGCCTGTTGGGAAGTGACCAGATCATGGGGGCAGATTTCTGCCATGCTGTTCTCATGACAGTGAGTGAACATGAGATCTGATGATTTAAAAGGGTGTGGAACTTCCTCTCTTGCTCTCTTTCTCCTGCCTTGCCAAGGTAAGGATGTGCTTGCTTCCCCGTCACCTTCCGCCATGCTTGTAAGTCTCCTAAAGCCTCCTAGTGATGCTTCCTGTTAAGCCTGCAGAACTGTGAGTCAATTAAATGTCTATTATTCATATATTGCCCAATCTCAGGTGTTCTTTATAGCAGTGTGAGAACAGACTAACACAGAAAATTGGTACCAATACTGGGGCACTGCTATAAAAATACCTGTAAATGTAGAAGCAACTTTGGAACTGGGTAATGAGCAGAAGTTGAAATAGTTTGAAGGGCTCAATAGAAGACACGAGGATGTGGGAAGGTCTTCCTAGAGACCGGTTAAACGATTTTGATCAAAATGCTGGTAGTGATGTGGAAAGTGAAGTCTAGGCTGCAGTGATCTCAGATGGAGATAAGGAAATATTGGGAACTAGAATAAAGATCATTATTGCTATGCTTTATCGAAGAGATTGACAGCATTTTGACTTTGCCCTAGAGAACTGTGGAAATTTGAATTTGTAAAAGATGATTTAGGATATCTGGCCAGACAAATTTCTAAGCATCAAAGCATTCAAGATATAACCTGGCTTTTGATTAAAAAAACAAACAAACAAACAAACAAACAAACAAACAAAAACATGCAGTAATATGTATTGCATGACCTGGCTGTGTCTAAGAGAGAATGCTCATACATGTGGAAAGGAGATGGTATGAAATTGGAATATTTATTTAAAGGCAGAGTATACAAGTTTGAAAAATTTGCATCCTGACCATACGATAGAAAACAAAACAAAACAACAACAACAAAAAACAACAACACAATATCTAGGGAGAAATTCAAGTAGGCTGCAGAAATTTGCCTAAGTAATGAGGAATTGAATGTTAATAGTCAAGACAATGGGGAAAATGTCTCAAGGCCATGTCAGAGACCTTTGCAAAAGCCCCTCCTATCACAGGCCTAGAAGCCTAGGAGGGAAAAATGGTTTTGTGAGCCAGGCCCAGGATCCCAATGCTCTGTACAGTCTCAGAACATGGCACCTTGCATCCCAGCCACTCCAGCTCCAGCCGTGGCTAAAAGGGACCAAGGCACAACTTGAGCCATTGCTTCAGAAGGTACAAGTCCCAAGCTTTGGCAACTTCCACATAGTGTAGGGCGTGTGGGTACACAAAAGGCAAGAGGTTTAGGAACCTCTGACTACATTTCAAGGATGTACAGAAATGCCTAAATGTCCAGGCAGAAGCCTGCTGCAGGGGAGGAGCCCTCAAGGAGAACTTCTACTAGGCAAATATGGAGGGGAAATGTGGAGTCAGAGCCCCCACACAAAGTCACCACTGAGGAACTGCATAATGAATCTGTAAGAAGAGGACCACTATCTTCCAGAACCCAGAATTGTAGATCCACTGATAGATTGCACCATGCACCTTGAAAAGCCACAGGTACTCAATGCCAGCCCACGAAAGCAGCCGGGAATGGGGCTCTACCCTGCACAACCACAGGGTCAGAGCTTCCCAAGGCTGTAGGAGCCCACCACTTGCATCAGTGTGCCCTGGATGTGAGGGATGGAGTCAAAAGAGATTATTTCAGAGCATTAAGACTTAATGACTGCACCACTGGGTTTTGAACTTGTGTGGTCCCTGCAGCTACTTTGTTTTGGCCAATTTCTTCCTTTTGTAATAGGAGCATTTATCTAATGCCTGTACCCCCATTGTATCTAGGAAGTAGGTAACTTGCTTTTGATTTTACAGACTCACAGGCAGAAGGGACTTGTGTTGTGTCAGGTGCGACTTTGGACTTGGACTTCTGAGTTAATGCTGGAATGAATTAAGATTTGGAACATGATATTTGGGAGGTGCCAGAGGTAGAATAATATAGTTTGGCTCTGTGTTCTCATCCAAATCTCATATAGAATTGTAATCCTCACGTATCAGGGGAGGGGCCTGGTCAGAGGTGATTGGATCATGGGTTCTCATAATAATGAGATCTTTCATGAGATCTGATGGTTTAAAAGTTTTCTGAGGCTTCTCTGTCATACTTCCTGTTAAGTGTGCAGTAACTTGAGTCAAGTAAACCTCTTTTCTTTATAAATTACCCTGTTTCAGGTAGTTCTTTATAGTAGGTAGTGTGAGAAAAGACTAATACACCCAACGTTGCAAATGTTGGGAGATGGGGCTCAGTGAGAGGGGTTTAAGTTATGGGAGAAGATCTCTCATGAATGGTTTGGTGTTGTTCTTGCAACAGTGAGATCTCATTCTCAAGAGACTGGTTTTTACAGAAATAAATTATTTCCTGCCAGAGGTGGTTTTTGTAAAACCAGCAGTACTTTTCATACATGTCCACTTTCTCTTTGAATCTTTCCATTACATTATGATTGTGATGCAGCATAAGAGCTTTTACCAGAAGCCAGGGCCATGCCCTTAGACTTCTCAGCCTGCAGTACAGTCAGCTCAATAAACTGCCTTTCTTTATGAACAAACATTATATGATAGCAACACAAAATAGACAAAGACATCTTATAAAAGAACAACAAATGGGTGCTGACTTTGTTATTACACCTTACATGTTTTTTGTTTAATTTGGACTGTAGATACACATGTTAATTTTAAAATATGTAAGTTCTCTAGAAGAAAACATAAAAAGAATATTTTCAAAACTTGGGGATAAAACATATTTCACTAAGGCAAAGCAGTGTATCAGTGAGAAATAGTCACAGCTGATGGAAATATAAAATGACACAAAGACTGAGAAATTCTTGGCAGGATTAATAAAAATTCTCATATCCTATGACTAACATTTTTATTCTTGAGAATATACTCATTAACGTGTACTCAATATTCACAATAGCCAAAAATGAAAACAAATAAAATGCCCATGAACTATAAAATGAATAGTGTTATATTTATATTATATAATTCAATACTATACATAATTATTTTAAAAATAGGAAATGGCTTCTATACTAAAACTCACAAATCTACCAACAATATCTGATTAATTATGCAATATAGTTAACATTATGTAATGTCAAATTTGGCAGGATTACTCTATGGAAATTAAAGTAACATGAAACTCATGGTTTTGGTTTGCCTTTAGGAGTGATGAGTACTGAATGAAGGGTATGAATTGGGCTTTTGGGTTGCACGTAATATTTTATTTTGACTTGTTTGGGGATTCACAGATTTGTTGCTCTGAAAATCAAGAGTAGTACACTACCAGAAAGTAACATACCTTTCAGAATGTGTGTTATGTATCAAGTTAAAAATTTTCACACACACACACACACACACACACAGAAAAAAAAAAAAAAAACCCACAAAAAAAACCCCTCTCTTTTAAAAAAGACAGGGCCAGGCACGGTGACTCATACCTGTAATCCTGGCACTTCGGGAGACTGAGGTGTGTGGATAGCTTGAGCCTAGGAGTTTAAGACTAGCCTGGAAGTAATAGTGAGACCCTATATCTGGAAAAAAAAAAAAAGTAATTGACACAATTACCTGTGCCTGGTGGTGTGTGCCTCTAGTCTCAGCTATTCCAGAGGATTAGGTGGGAGGATTGCTTGAGCTTGGGAGAACAAGGCTTTTCCGATCATGCCATATGATCATGTCACTGCACTTCAACCTGGGTGCCTGAGAGAAATTTTATCTCCAAAAAAAGGAAAGGAAAATCAAGAGTGAAAATGCAGGATATTTAAATAATTTTTTGTCAATAGTTACAAGATGTATTAAAAGTTGTATTTAGGAAAATACAAATTCAAATTTATTACAGAAATAATAATATGAAATAAATTATTAAGCATTCAATGCAGCAGGCTTAGGAAATACTAAAGCCAAGGAAACTAAAAATTTACATTACAAAGCTAAAATGAACAACTGGATTAAAAAATGGGCTAACGATCAAATAGCTAATCAAAGAAGATATACAGATGACAAATAAGCATATGAAAAGATAATCAACACCACACCACATGTCATTATTGAATTGCAAGTTAGCACAACAGTGAAAACCACTGCACAACTACTAAAATGGTCAAATTCCAAACCACTGACAATAGTACTTAATTGCTTTGGGAATGGAAAATGGTAAAACTACTTTGCAAGACACTTCCACAGTTCCTTAAAAAACGGAATAAATATTCTCTGACTATATGATCCACGGAATCATACCCCATTGTATTTACTAAAATGAGTTGAAAATTTATGTCCACACAAAAGCCTGCACACAATGTTTATAGTAACTTTATTCATAATTGCCAAAACTTGGAACCAACCAAGATGTTCTTTAATAGGTGAATGGATAAATAAACTGTGGAACATCCAGACAACGGACACTAAAAATATGAGTTACTAAGCAATGAAAAGCAATGGAAGAAACTTACATGCATATTACTAAGGAAAATAAGTCATTTTAAAATCCGTAAACTGCATGATTCCAACTACATGGCAAAAGTACAAAGAAAATAAAACATTCAGTGGTTGCTTGGGGGAAGGGAGAGAGGACTCTCATAGGAGCAGAGAGGATTTTTAAGGCAGTGAAAACTGTTCTGAATGATGCTACAATGCTGGATAAATGTCATTATACATTTGTCAAAACCTATGGAATATACAATGCTGCTGGTGAACTGTAATGTGAACTACTGCCTCTGGATGATAATAATGTGTTAGTATATTAGATTCATTGATTTTAACAAATGTATTATTCTGGTATAGAATGCTGATAGCTGGATACTCTAAAGTGGGGAACAAAGGGTATATGGGAAATGTGTATTTTTTGCTCAATATTTATGTGAACCTACAACTTCTAAAAATAAAATTAAAAATACACATACACACAAAACCTCAACAGTAAAGAAATCATATATAGAGAAGAATAAACAATATTTCCAATTACTACACCAAATATTTATGTCAAAAGAGATTTTCAATGTATTTTTTTAAATGTTTCTAATAAGAGGTATCACAAAGCATTCTACCATTTTTTAACCTAGTTTGCAAAAGACTGATAAGACTGACATTAAAAACTCTTAAATAATATAGTATTTTAAAAGACTAGGATCCATTCTTAGTGTTATACAATATTTATTACAAAGCAATAGTAAACATGTTACATAGTGATGAAACAATAAAAATCCTTCCAACAAAATTAGAGGACCAAAATTTCATTATGTTACATTTTCCAGAAAAGCCAGTCAAAGCAACATATAGTCAAAGAGCTACAAATAATTAATATAAATAAGAAGATTTTCAGTATTTTCAGATAATAGCAAGGTATACTGAGAAACCCAAGAAAATCTAAAACATTTTAGAAATAGTAAAAGATTAGGTAAAAATGAATAACATTTTCAGTAAGAATACAAATTAAGATATACTTGAGAAAAAAGTTGTCATGAACAATAGGAAAACCATATTAAATCTCTACTGTAATCTAAATATTTTAGATACACAAGTAGATAACAATCTGGGGAAATGTCCTTTACTTTTCAAATATGACCTTCACCTTACACAAATATTCCCCTGACTTTCTTATAGTTGGTCATATGACCTTCCAGCGTCTCACCCCACAACCTGGAGGCCAATTACATTTCTACGAGGTTGTCCACAAAAACCCAAAAGTACCGGGTTTGGAGAGCTTCTACATGGCTGAACATGTGGAGGTTCCTAGAGGGTGACATTCCCAGGGAGATCATAGAAGCTCATGTCTCTTCCCCCATATCTTGCCCTATGTGTCTCTTCATTTGTATTCTTTGTGATATCCTTTGTAATAAACCTGTAAATGTGTTTTCCTGAATTCTGTGAGCCATTCCAGCTAATTAATTCAACCCAAGGAGGGGGTCACGGAAACCTCAACTTGAAGCTTAGGTCAGAAGTCCTGGCGACCCAGAATTGTGCCTGGTATGGGGGTAGGCAGTCTTGTGGATTGAGCCATCAACCTGAGGCATCTGACACTATCTCCAGGTAGATAGTGTCAGAAAAAACTACAGAACACCCAGCTGGTGTCCACTGAAGAACTGATTGCTCACTTGGTGGTGGGAAGAAACTGCTCCCACATTTGGTCACAGAGTCTTCTGTGCTGATTGTTGTGTTGGTGTGAGAGCAGAGGAAACATGGTTACAGTGTGTATTTGTCTGTTCTCATGCTGCTATAAAGAACTGCCAAGACTGAATAATTTACAAAAGAAAGTTTTAATTGACTCAGAGTTCAGCATGGGTGGGTAGCCTTCAGGAAAATAACAATCATGGTAGAATGGGAGGCAAACATGTCCTTCTTCACATGGTAGCAGGAGAGACAACTGCCAAGCAAAGGGGGACAAGCTCCTTATAAAACCACCAGATCTCATGAGAACTCACTCACTATCACGAGGAACAGCATAAGGATATCCGCCCCTATGATTCAATTACCAACCACTAGGTCCCTCACACAACACGTGAGAATTATCAGAACTACAATTCAAGATGAGATTTCGGTGGGGACATAGCCAAACCATATCACAGTATTTTCTCCAAACACCCACGAATTGAAAAAATAAGCTGGTTAAAATTAAGGGCACCAATTTTTTCTTCACTTATATATCTATACCCTAAGTCATCCAATATTATAATTACATTTATGTTTTTAAATGGTGTCTGCATTGTTTCATCTTCTTCTAAGATAACATTGTAATAAAACTTATTAAATATAAAATGTCATAAATGTATGCACAGTTATACATCCTTCTACAGAAAAATCATGTGATTCAAACGTTATTCCTTCCCATTTCACTCTTATTTAATAGGAGTATTAAGTAGAAATTTGAGTGAGGAAATTTAATTATAA
The DNA here is from genome assembly GCF_001698545.2 of Rhinopithecus bieti. Taxonomy (NCBI): domain Eukaryota; kingdom Metazoa; phylum Chordata; class Mammalia; order Primates; family Cercopithecidae; genus Rhinopithecus; species Rhinopithecus bieti. The sequence goes on along the minus strand of NW_016803813.1, from coordinate 2,101,904 downwards.
TTTTTGTTTATTGCACTATATATCACCCTGGAGCAATAGTTCCACAGAGGATATACCCATCTGGAGAGACAGTATATTTTTGTCCTGTGGTGCAGGAACAAACTACTACAAACATGGAGGCTTAAAATAATAAAAATAAATTTATTCTTTCATAGTTCTGGAGATCAGAAGTCCAACATCAGTGTTGGCAGGCTCCAAGAGAGATTAAATTCCCTGCTTTTTCCTGGGGCTGGCAGCATACCTTGACTTGAGCGCACATCAGTGTAACCTCTGTCTCCATCTTCCCATTATCCTCTATTCTTTTGGCAGTTACTCTAGAAAATCTCAGCTCACTGCAAGCTCCGCCTCCCGGGTTTAGGCCATTCTCCTGCCTCAGCCTCCCGAGTTGCTCGGACTACAGGCGCCCGCCACCTCGCCCTGCTAGTTTTTTGTATTTTTCAGTAGAGACGGGGTTTCACCGTGTTAGCCAAGATGGTCTTGATCTCCTGACCTCATGATCCGCCCATCTCGGCCTCCCAAAGTGCTGGGATTACAGGCTTGAGCCACCGCGGCCGGCCTCTTCTGTTCTCTTATAAGGATGCATTTGATTCATTTAGGGTTCACGTGACAATTCGAGATAAACTCCTCCTCTCAGGATCCTTAATTTAATCACATCTTTTGACATATAAGCTACAATCGGAGGTTCCAGGATTTGATGTGAATACCTTTGGGTGGGGGAAGGTGAGAGGGCAGCTATTTTTTAGCTTATAACAGAGGGAAATAGGAAATTGGCCTTTCTGTCATATAGTATGAGGGCCATTAGGAGTGATTCCTTTTGCTGGACCCTTTCCTACTTTGAAGTGGTCTTATTTAGCATCTACTGGGATGTAGGGGCAGGGAATTAGGGGAAGACTTGTAAGGAGTTCCTACAGAAATTATACAGAATCCTATTTTCTGGCTCTCTCTCCTCCAAAACTTCCCTGACTGTTAGTCAGTTGCTTAGATTCATCTTCCTGGTTCTTCTCACCAGAAAATTGGTAGTGTTTTTAAATCATATGTTTAGTTGTCCATGTAGTCATCCTGTAACTGATGCCCAAGAAAAGCAAAAAGCTGGAAAAGAACGGAGGAATGAAGGAAGGTAGGAAAAAGGCAAAGAAGAAAGGAAGAGAGGGAGAGGGGAAGGAGGGAAGGAAAGAGAGGGAAGGAGGGAAGGAGAGAAGGAGAGAGGAAGAAAGAAACATGTGGGGAAAAGAGAGGTCAGCCTGTTACTGTGTCTATATAGAAAGAAGTAGATTTAAGAGACTCCATTTGGTTCTGTATTTGAGATGCTGTTAATCTGTGACCCTACCCCCAACCTTGTCCTTGCAAGAGACATGTGCTGTGGTGACTTAAGGTTTAAAGGATTTTGGGCTGTGCAGGATGTGCTTTGTTAAACAAGTGCCTAAAGGCTGCTTGTGGTTAAAGGTCATCACCATTCTCTTAAATCTCAAGTAAGAGAAAAACATTTGTCTCCTGCCCGTCCCTGGGCAATGGAACATCTCTGTTTAAAACCCATTGTGTGCTTTGTTTACTGAGCAAAGAGAAAACCACCTTTAGGAATAAGGTGAGACTTGCTGGAGCAATACTGCTAAAAGGTTTATGGAGATGTTTGCATATGCATCTCAAGGCACAGCATTTTCCTTGAACTTATTCAGGTCACAAAGATCTTTATATGTCTTACTGCTGATTTACTCTCTTATCTTTTAGATGGTAAAGATAATTATCAATAAATACTAAGGAAACTCAAAGACCGGGCCGGCGTGGGTCCTCTGTAAGCTAAGCGCCGGTCCCCTGGGCCCCGCTTTTCTTTCTCTATACTTTGTCTCTGTGTCTTATTTGTTTTCTCAAGTCTCTCATTCCACCTAACGAGAAACACCCACAAGTGTGGAGGGGCAGGCCACCCCTTCAGAAACATAAAGAAATTCACCTCCATTCTACTGGCTTCTCCAAGTTTCTATTTTATTACACTGTGTTCCTGTTTATGTTTACTCTTCAAAATCTTCAGGTAGTTATTTTGTTTCATAGCATTCTTCCTTTAGAGTTATCTATTATAGAGTTAGTCTTCAGAAGTCTCCCATTGCCCACTAGGTGTGGAAATAACACATCTGGGTTATTTTAATTTATCTTTGATACATATTCAAATACTCTAACTGCTGATGTGTTCTGTCTATATAGTCTCCTTCTGGGAAACAGTGGTCCCATATATTCTGTATAGAAAATCTAAAATAGTGCAAAAGTATTCAAATGAATCAAAGGATTAATAGAATTTTTTTTGCAAACTTCAGTTAAATACACCAATGTTCCTACATACTAATTTTTGTAGGAAATTTCAACATGGATATGACTGAAAAAATAAAGATATTTCCATCTACCTACAGGTCAAGTAAACATGAAAGGAGTAAAAGCAAATCTCATGTTATAGAAGAAGGTTAATAACAATCATTAGAAGATTACTTTCAGAAAAAACATTCCTGTTTTAAGCTCTTAGACAAAAAGCTCTTTTAAGTGGTCATATTTAAACATTCAAGTTATTTATGACTCTCAAGTGATGTTTGAGTCAATTTCTCAAGGTAACTTTGTCCCCAATATTTTAATCAAATTATATCTGTTTTTAGTTTTTCTTATTGGCTTGCCTCATATTGCACAAATGAATTTGAATAAAATGTTATGGGTTTATTTAATCATAATTTTTATATAAAATAACACTCATCTGGATATCAGAACATAGAATAAAAGATCATATAGATATAGTTATAAAATCTGAAACAATTGTTAGAATTTTCTTCTTATTCTTAGACTCACCAAATCTAGGGCTACATCTGATGAAGACAACATAACTATAAAATTTTGGACGTTTACATTTTAATAGAATTTTTACAACTTGTTTTTAAGAAAATTATGTGAAGTTTAATAATACAAACAAAATTCCACTGTCGAATAATAAATGATTCTAAAGCTTAACTAAATAAAATGCAGAGATCTAAAAATCTAATTTAATCAATGATCTTCCATCACATTCTATATATCTTACCATTCTACCAAGATCAGTTAAAAGTAACATCAATTACAAATATATTGACATTTTTTCCTCTTCAACAGTGTTACTTTCTGTCACGTAAAACATTCAAATTAGTATTTTCTTTACATGTGTTGATTGCAGTTAGTATGGGCTGTTTACGGGTAGTCAGTGAATTCCAACTAATGTCTCTCATGTCAGAATATACTTGCTTTTTAAAGCATATGAAATTGTTTGAGTATTGTGAGTACATTGCGTATGCTTTGCAAATATTTGCTTGAGGAAAGCTAATCTTTGGATTAAAACAGGGACTCAAATTTATAGTATTAAGAGAAAACTATAGTTTAGAAAATTTAAAATAATTTTGACTACCTTTTATTATTAAGTAAATAATAAAATTAAGGGCAATAATTTTCTTACAGTGAAGTATCACTTCAAATCAGCTTTATCAAAGAAATGTCCCTGAATTTTTCCATGAATTCCTTGATGTGAATCTCTGCCTCCTGTCATATAAAAAAAATCAACACGACTATATGACAAATTGGAATGGTATCCTTCTTTCCAATCAGTGGACTTATGTCCAGTTATTCCAATTTCTTAGAGAACTACCCTCTATGTGTTTATGAATTAATATACATTACATTATTTCAAGCAACAATTACTAATTTGAGATAAATATAGAATTGCATACAAAAACTGTTAGTATGTTGAAAATTTATTGGAGGGCATCTTGCAATAAAACCAAATTCCAGCAAGTTACGACTTTAAAATATAAAGGTAAAAGGAGACTCTTCTTTAATTTTCTTAGAGAAGATTAAATTTATTTTCAAATTTTCATTTAAAAAGAAATATTTACTCATATTTAAAGTAAATTCAAATTTAATTAATAATTTTAAAACAATATTTTAAGGACATAATTTTTCTTGACCCCTATCTTCTATGACAAAATGTAAGCAATATTATTAACAAGTTTATTTAAAATCTTATACAGTAGTATCCCCTTTTCTGGAGTTTGACTTCCCATGATTTCAGTTACCTGAGATCAATAAAAGTCTGGAAATACTAAGTGGAAATTTCAAAAAATAAATAATTCATAAGTCTTAAATTGCACACCATTCTAAGTAGCATCATGAAATCTCACTTTGTCCTGCTCTGTCCTGCAGTGGATGTGAATCATTCCTTTACCTACCGTATGCACGCTGTAGAACTGTTGGTCACTTGGAAGCCATCTTGGTTATCAGATCAAAGAAACATAGTATACATAGAGTTCAGTACTGTTTAGTCAAAGTTTCAGGCATCCACTGAAGGTCTTGGTGTGTATCCCCTATGGATAACGGGGACTACTGTAAAAGCGTTTTTACATGAATTAACGTTTATATTTTCTCTATATCTTTTAAATATTGTGGAAAAAATAAAATTTGTTTCCTCTGTTATGAATGCTCATTGAATAGCATTTACCTTATAAGGAAACTGACCATTATCTCAATCAGAAGAAAAGAAAATTTTCATAATCTGTGGTCACACAAATGGTGTACAAGATAAGTCTTTATTTATCAGTGGTACACTTAGAAAATAAGTCACATCAATTAATCAAAGGTTTCTATGTACATAGAAAATATATCCCTTACTGTATGTAGAGGACATAACTGAAGTGAATCCCAATGAGTCTCAGCATTCCATAATATTCCCTCAAGTTTAGACATTATCTGTTATTTGCTTCTAGAAGCCTATAAATATGGTAGAAGTGATGGGCTAGTCAAGTCCTTGATTAAGCTACATTCCATAAGACTCCATCTTAACCTATTGGGGGAGGGATTCTCCTGTTGTCTTTGAACAAGCAAGGTGCTACCTATTCCTTTAATAGTGCATTACGAGCCTGCCCAACAGGGTGAAACCCCTACTTAAAAAAAAAAAATCAAAATCACATTAGCCAGCATGGTAGCACGTGCCTATAGTCTCAGCTACTCAGGAGACTGAGGCGCATGGCTTGAACCTGGGAGGTGGAGGTTGCAGTGAGCTGAGATCATGCCGCTGCACCCCAGCCTTGGCAACAGAGCAAGACACTGTCTCATAAATACACAAAATAGCATTATGGAAGAAGGTGCTAGATTAATGATTACTAATAGCTCTACATAAAAAATGCTGAAGGAGTCTTGCTCTGTCGCCCAGGCTGGAGTGCAGTGGCGCGATCTCGGCTCACTGCAAGCTCTGCCTCCAGGTTTCACGCCATTCTCCTGCTTCAGTCTCAGGAGTAGCTGGGACTACAGGCGCCTGCCACCATGCCAGGCTAATTTTTTTGTATTTTTAGTAGAGACGGGGTTTCACCGTGTTAGCCAAGATGGTCTCCCTCTCCTGACCTTGTGATCCCACCCGAAGTGCTGGGATTAGAGGCATGAGCCACCGCACCCAGCCGAGGAGCATCTTAATAAGATGAGAAGGGTATTCTTGCTTTCCCTTGCAAAGGTCACTTGTGCTTTAACACTTCACAAAATAAGGTTCAAAAACAAAGTTGTAGTTTTGTCAAGAGATTTATTGTTCACCAAGAAACATTATAATTATTTACTAGTATAAATTATCACAATTAATTCTTTTTTTTGTGTTTTTTTGTTGTTGTTTTTTGTTTTTTTTGTTGTTGTTTGTTTGTTTGTTTTTTGAGGCAGAGTCTTGCTCTGTCACCCAGGCTGGAGTGCAGTGACGCAATCTCGGCTCACTGCAAGCTCCGCCTCCCAGGTTCACGCTATTCTCCTGCCTCAGCCTCCTGAGTAGCTGGGACTACAGGCGCCCGCCACCACGCCCGGCTAATTTTTTGTATTTTTAATAGAGACGGGGGTTCACCGTGGTCTCGATAACCTGACCTTGTGATTCCCCGCCTCGGCCTCCCAAAGTGCTGGGATTACAGGCGTGAGCCACTGCGCCCGGCCGCACAATTAATTCTTATGTGAAAATGAGATACACCTGAGTATATTTTGACAAAAGAGATTTAAAATGTATATCACAAAGATTTGTTACTTCATTGTTTTGTAAAATTTTGTTTTCTACTTTTAACTGGAAGAGAAAATATGTTAGCTGTGTAATAATTTATAACCAATGTTATATTTATTATTTTGATTAAGGCAATTTGATGTCCTCAAATATTTTGTTTGTTTTTATTAGTGGACATTTCATGAAAGGAAATTTAAAATTTAGGTTCAAGATTTTGATGATGTAAAATTTAAAATAATGAATGTTGTTCTGTCTAGTAAAATATTACTGTGCTTACTGGAAATAACACAAGTTGTTATATGATACTATAATGCAAAATTTTGTCATCCTGGTAAGACTATTATTCTTTGTACAATGTGGCAAAAGCAAGATTTACATAAAGTTTCAACTATTTCCATTTTAATAAAAATCCTGTTGACTTGCTTAATTTGTCAAGGCAGAAGGTAAATTTTTTGACATTTAAAGAACTTTCCTAGCAACATGTTTTCTAATGCATTATACTCTGCCAATTATGATCATTCCAGTTCATTAGATGCTGTCTGGAAATAAAAGGAATGAAGCAGAAATACTCCCTACTGATACATTATTTTTGGAGGATTGACATTACACAATTAGCAAATGTTATTAAATGTCTTTAAGTATCATTAGTGAAGAAGAATGGAAAACTGTTTAATGGTTACCCCTCTCTGTGCTTTAAATGGGTTGATAGTGCATGAAGCCATTTAAAGATATAAAATAAAAAAAGACAGGCAAGACCATCTGTTCTATATATTCATTATCCTATACATTTTACTTTGCATAATTTTTCATTAAGAAATAATTCATTGAACTGAAACCATGGTCATGAAAGAACGGGAAATGCATACACATACCCCTAACTAAAACCATATTTTAATAACATTTTGAAAATTTTATGTTAAGATTAAAATTTATAGCTCTTATTTCATGTTATTGTATCCCCAAAATATTTTCATTAGAAAATCTGATTTATAATATAATGTAGGTTCTTAAAATGCAAATGATGGTGTGCTATTATTAAATATATCTTTGTCTTTAAAAGTTGTCCTCAAAATGTGTAATTTTATCTGAAAAGTTGTTAAAAGAATATTCATATAATAGCTCATTTTTTGTCATTAACAAATCATCTCATGGATTAAACAAGCTGAAGATGATTACAGTATTTACAAACCAATATTTATATGCCTGTACATCAAAGCTATTGTAGATCTTTTCCGTATGCTTACAGTGAAAAGGAAAGGTATGAGAGTGGAGTTTGGGCAATAGACATGACACATTAAATATCCATGTGCTACAAAGCAGTAGATTCAGGTTATGGAGTTGGCCAATGAAAGCCTACAGTAAATGAGAAAGATGTGTTACGTAATTCTTCTGTCCCACATACGGATATTTTATAATTGATGAAATATAAATGCCATACTCTTCCAAAAAGTAATTAGCAACTGTTTTAGAAGACTTAAAATATTTTAAAAGTACATGCAAACAAAAAAATTAACAAAACTGTCCTGCCAGCTACTGTTTATCTCTGTTTAGAATTGTTGTAATATGTCAAGACTTGTTACATATTGCAGCTTCCAACAATTACATACTACCAACAAAGTACATGGCACCTTTTCATAAATATTATTAAATAAAAACAAACATGGAAAAAAATAGAATGTATAAAACACTCTTAGCAGTATCTATATAACTCTCGAGTATTGTAATAAATATTTTAAGGTTGGAAATGCAAACACAGAAACCACTACAAACTTCAAGAAAGCAGTCTCAAGAATGGCTCATGAGGCTGGACACAAAATTGCACTCTAGCCTGGGCAAGAGAGTGAAATCCTGTCTCAAAACAAAAGCAAAATCAAAAACATAGCAAAACAAAACAAACAAGAGAATATCCCATGAAGTTGATAGTTGCAATAATCAAAATTTTGAAACTGAATAATATATATGGCAATAATTTTTACTGAGAATGAGACTCTTACTATTTCAATTTTAAACCATTTACCTTGTCTCTCAGTAGAGCAGCAGGTTTGGAGGAGGAAAAGAAGATAAAACTCTGATCTGAAAATTTACAGAAATTAAGAAATATCAAGAAAAGTAAATACCAAATATTATCACATTAAGTGACATGCATGGCAGTAAAAAATACAATGACCACTAATACAGTGTGGTGCCACTGCCATTATTAGTGCTAAGAACCTGACAGTTTATCAGCTATTGTTTTGTACAAACAGTGCAATGTCAACATAATATAAAACATAAATGGAGCCTTAAATTTTTATAAAAATAATTTTGACCTTGCAATCCCCTTAACTCTGGTAGATCCATGTATTGCACTTCAAGGACCATTTCTTCAAAAGCTAGTATATTACTTGCTGCAGTAAGTAGAAAATTTATGTTATTTATGATATTGCTTATTCTTTGGGTGAATATTATATTAATATATTTATCTCCATTTTTGGATATAGAGAATGTATAAACATATCAGTAACTAAGCCTATAATAAAAGTTTTATGACCCCATGTTATGCTAAGCCTAACTAATGTAGTTGATAGTACATATAATTAATAATTTTATAATAACTTAAACTCTCAATAATGCATATTTATTACTTCCATATCTTAGAGCTTATTTGGCAATTATTCTAAAGTCCCCAGGTTCTTTAGAGCACAGGTTACATGTTAGGTAGTCTTGGTGTAAATCCTGGCCCTGCCACCTTTTGCTTGTGTTACCTTATTAGGTATCTTACAGTGACCTATATGTCAGGTTCTGCTACTGCAAAATTGAACATGATGTTGGTACCTATTTCATAGGATTATTGTGAAAATTAAATTGAAATCATGGAAAGCAAATATAACAGTATAGCATATAGTAAAAACAAATTAAATGTTATTACATATTAGCATAAAGAAAGAAATTCAGAGTAAAAGAAATCATAATTTCAGGATGTAAATTTCTGAGAAAAAAATACCTAAACTCCTGAAATTTCAGGTATCCACATTTTAATACAGTTAAATCATGCACACATTTACAAAATAGAGGACTTTAGAAATTAAATAAATGTTCAAGGAAGAGGAAAATATAGGAACAGTCTAATAGTATATATTTTATAAATAATCTCTCTTACAGCTTCAGTGCCTAATTTGGCCATTTATTTTTTGCAACGAAGCAACTAGAAAAACAAGATGGTTTCACTGAATAATTGATTAATACATAATCTATTAGTTAGGAACCTTATTCGAAAATTTGAACCGTGTGCAACGGAACTGATATTTATTTGAGACCAAATACTCAGCCCAGAGTATTGTATTTATTTTTTATTTATCTATATGCTATGTTGCTCCCCAGAATAATATAGAGTAAGGTTAGTAAACAAATACTACTATACATAAGAAACTATAAATTAGAAATAGGTAATAAAAAGCAAGGAGAAAAAAAGAATAGAATTAACGCCCTGTGATTTTCTACACTTGGAATAAGTAGTCCCTGAGATGATGTGGCTGGAGCACCTCAGGAGCTAGTTGTGGCTGAAACTTCAGAAGTGCTAGGGACTAGAGATGAAGGTAACAGTGTGGCCTCCCAGCACTGCTATAGACAGTGACCTGTACTCTTCACACCTCTGCTTTAACTGTGTGCACAGATAATTAAGAACCAATATCCCTAGCATATGAAAGACAATTAGATGTGGATTATAGAAAATGTATTAGCACAAAAGACTTCAAAATGCAGCATGGATGAGAGATGTACTGTAGAAAACTAACCATATAGACTACGCTAAAAAGAAATATTTAATATTGGAGAAATAAAATTCACAAGAAAATCTCCCAACACAAAAAACTCCTCCAGAAAAATAGAAGAAAAACAATTTTATTAATGAATAAACGTTAAACTAGAATGTGATACACATCACAGGCAATCCTCTAAAAGAATGCAAAGACAGAAATTTTACCTTTCTATACATCCAAGCAGGTAACAACACATGTTCTCAAGATAAGAGAACTGGCAGTACATTTTTCATGCAGTGTTTAGCCTAAAGTCACTTCATAACTGAGGTGACCAGCTTAGTTGGCTTTATCCAAAGGTAAAATAAACTACTTATATCTTTATGATAAAAAATAGTTTTGTAACTCTTTCATATCCACATTCCATGTGGATGCCCAGAGGGAGGCATCCACAGAAATTAGACTCCAGCCCTCCCATGGAAACTGGGAGATAGGGATACTATCTTTGTAGGTGATTGCATATCAAGGAGAGAATTCCTAAGTCTTTGAGCAAGACATTTCAGAAATCATAATTCTGACATGAGGTTTATTTAGCTAAAAAAAGGTCACATACATATACATTTCAGAGACAGGGATATCTTATAATTACAGCTTTTCTTAATATAAATGCTTTTAGAAAATGGAGGGTGTAGGAGTGTCTTCCCTTACATTGAACAATTTGTATTTTCTCTTATAACAGTTAACAAGATTTTTAAATATTTGATAAGTCCATAAGAGTTAGATAGAACATGATTCTTTAGTCATGGTAATATTCAATAGTCAAGGTGATATTAAAAAGGTAGTTTTAAAATTGACTGTGATGCTGCCAGACTTTGGAATTATCTGTTGAAGATTCGATGGTGCTGTCTTGCTGGAAGAGCACATGCAATTTGAGCCATGTTAACCTACAATAATTTGTGACAGAATCTACCTGTAGCAATTTCCTACTACACTAAACACCTTGTATTTTTTATTCTCTTGTTTTTTTTCTCTAGAAATCAAGTGGATTTTCTTCTTGCTTATATTTATTTTGAGGGATTTTACCCTACCAACAAAAGCAGAGCTCAGAATTTTGTACTTACTCCAAACAAAAATAATTTATCCTCATTTTTCTTTTCAATAACAATGGCCATTTTAGTCTTATTTTAAAAGGACATCTGTACTTCTGAAAATTAAAGACATGCTTTTGCTAATACAAAAGTGGATGTGAATAATATACTTTGTATTAAGGTGACAATTTAATAACAATCTACATTCTGACTTTTTAAAAGTTTTAAAGTTGTTTATACATTATCAAGGAGCTGTTATCAAAGTCAGACTGGAGTCACGCATTAAAAAGTTAAAGAAGGAAAAGTGAAAGTGTTGATTTTTACTCAAGATAAGTATTATTTCTAGTTCTGTTAATTTAACGATACCTAGCAATACCACATGCTATTTATGTGTGCAGATATCACTGAAGACTGTCAGTACGCTTTCAAAATAAAATTAGTATTTATGGAATTAAAATACATTAGCTTTTTGTTGTTGACAGGCTAGAACAGAAAGTTTACTCTGAAACAATTTAACATACTTATTTGTTTTTAGAGTTGGTTTGTTTAGGCTGACTACTATGTCTTGTCGTTACTTATTTTAATAGCATTGTTTATTTACAATTGTAAAACTCTTACATGATAATAGCATTGTGGAGTCTGAATACATAGCTGACCTCTGAAAAGCCTAATTAAATGCCATCTCAAACCTCAGAACTGTACAAATATAGAGCAATGTAACAAATGCTATGAAGATGTGATAATATCTCCCATACACTTATTTTCTTGGTAACTAGAAGTTTTACTCAAGTCATTACTAAAAAACACAACAACACTAGGGACATTTGGACTTATGTTTCGTTCTACAGCTAAACAAATTATCAAATTTTTATAGAAAGTAAGGAAATTTTATTTGTCATATGATCTCCCTGGCTCTACACTAAGGATATATTTGCAGTTTGAGGCCAGCTCCTGACTTATCAGCTGTGGTTCATCTATCAATGCTTCATTAGTCAATTGTTTTTTCCAATAAAATGATCAGTTATTTTCTCTTTTATACTGTTTTGTAAACACCAGGAGTACAATAAGGAGTTTAATTTTGGAGAATTTCAAATGCATATATTATGTAGACTTGATGGAATAATGAAACCACATCATTCAGTTATAAAAATTATCAAATCAAGGCCAGTACCTGCTAATAATCTTTAAATGCTCTTAAACATAACTACCATTTCATTTTTAAACATTTCAGTTTGCGTCCCCAAAAGATAAGGACTTTTTTCAACACGATCACAAAAAGTGGTTCTCATCCATTTTCTAGCTCCAGTACTTTAAGCTCTGTTTTTGTTTTGTTTTGTTTTAGTTGCTTATATCATAAACTTTAATGTCTGCTTAAGTCAAAAAAACACATGGAGAAATAAACATAGCATACAAGAATTATAAACCAATTAATGAATAAGAAATGTTCTACCTGTTGCTATTACCATGTCTTTACTGTAAATAAACTAATTCAGTATGATATATTTATAGAAGCAGGACATATTTTAGGCTTACTGTGAATAGTTTCTAAGAATAATAGCTATATAAACTAGAGACGTGAAAATATATACTTAGTAAAACAAAGTTGAATGATAAATATATCTATTCTTATATAAATGATAAATCTATTACTTGGTTATCTTTAAATAAAAGTAACTGAGTTATTCTTCCATTTGTGAGTACACTCAGAAAACTTTCTCAATTATATTAACATATAAAATTCCAACCCATGCCACTCTCCTACTCACTCGTCATCCTGAAACTCTACCAACATTCTAGCAGTTCTTAGATTATGTCCACCACTCCACCTGAAAACATTTTTACTTGTTCTCTAAGACTGCTTCCCCATTTCCACAACCCCAGGCTCAGTTCTTTGAATAATATCCTTGTGATCATGTAATTCTTCCTCCAGTCTACTATTCTCTGTTAGAGGACCCTATTTCCTTCACTGCAGGTTTCATGAAATGTGCTTATATATTTACTTGTTTAGTTGCTTACTGTCTATATATGTGTCTAGTCTCTGTTTAATACAATATTTTAAAATTTATTCCACTTGCAGAGGCAATCATCTAACTTCTTTGTCTCTTATGACCAGGACAATCTAGACAAAACTTTCATGAATCACCTCTCCAATACTTCTTGAAACACACTTACATATATGCTTCTCTTTGGTAGTGCTGAAATAACTTCAGTTTCTCTAAAGCATCAGTAAATTTCATGTGTTCATGAATTCACACAATTTTTTTTTCAGGAAGTCCTAACTTCACCCCTGCTAACCTTTCATCAGTCAGGTTCTGCTTCTGTCTTGTCTATCTTCATCTGTTACTGACTGAACAGCCCATAGGAGAGAACATCCTGATAGCTGACTAGATAATGAACTCTTTGAAAGCAGGGACTTTAATGTTGATTGTTACAACACAGGCTGGCAATGTCTGTTGCATAGGAGGCAATTGATGAGTGTGTACTTAACAAATTAGGAGAATTCTAAAATTTTGATGGCATTAATTTTACATAAGATAAAAGAAATTGTTTGATAAATGTCACAAACCTAAATGAATCACTAATGTTAAAAAATTTAGGAGCTTGATCATGAGTCACCACATGAGGTGTTTGACTGGAGACACAATCTTGCTTGAAACAGTCATGCTTGTTGAGACAGAAATTACAGTTAGACTTATGTGTGATAAAAACAAAATCACATACATAAACATGAGAAAACAAGATCAAAACTTAGCAGACATTAGCAGAAAAACAAGGTTTTTTTCTTAGATGTGCATTTGGCCAAGGAATTTAACTAGACGTTTAGTAAAATGATTGAAAGTTATTATAAAACTCTAAAGACCATTATTAGGTTTTATATCTATTTTCTACTTGGAATTTAGATGTATAACAGTAAACCAACACTATTTTATTCCAAAGCATGAATTCAAGTATTCTCAGGTAATTCATTTTTTACTTATTGTTTTCAAGTTGAAGAAATGCTTGTTGATGTAAATGACTATCATAGTCAATATTTTGGTGCTTTACATGGCTTTTCAGTCTAGGAAAAGAAAACAGAAGCAAAAGGGGAAGGAAATAATTGGCCAACACTATGTGATCATTAGAACATAATTACTAAAGCAGTAATGCAAAAGTTAACTGCTGATGAATAATTGCTAATACAACTTTGTACCAGTTTTAAAAAATTGGCTGAAATATTAGACTTAGAGAAAGTGTAATTTCTAAAATTTTATTAGGGGAAACACTATAAACCTCAAAATTCAATGCTTTTTGATTTACCTTTGTTTATTGTGTACTTTTCTTAATATCAAATGTAAGTGTCAGAAATTCATCATATCAAAGTTTTCTTTTTGTTCTTTCCCCTCCAATCATAGTAAGTGTTTGGAATGTACTACTGCCTTTTTTTAACACTTAATAAATTATAAAGAAACAGATATAACACACATCATGTCATACTTCTTACAAAGGAATGCCTCTTAGGTATATGAATAAATGAAAGAACAAATGGATTAATAACAAACATAGATGCTAGATATTTCCTTTAGGGATTAAAACACAAGAACTGGTACTATTTCCAAGGAAGACCTGATGGGTGGTATGTTTTATTTATTTATTTAATTAATTTTTAAAGTTTTATTTCAGGTTCAGGGGTACATATACATGTTCATTATAGAGTTAAATTTCAAGTCATAGGGATTTGGTGTTACAGATTATTTCATCTGTAACTTTTTTGATCCTCTCCTTCCTCCCATTCTCCACCATCAAGTAAACCTGTGTCCACATGTGCTTAATGTTTAGCTCCCACTTATAAGTGAGGACATGTGGTATTTGCTTTTCTGTTCCTGCATGAGTTCGCTTAGGATAATAGCCTCCAGCTCCATCTCATTCTTTTCCATGCCTGGGTAGTATTCCAGAGTGTATATGTACCACATTTTATTCACCCAGTCTACCGTTGATGGGCATTTGGGTTGATCCCATGTCTTTGCTATTGTGAATAGTGCTGCAGTGAACATACATGTGCACGTGTTTTTTATAGTAGAATGGTTTATATTACTTTGGGTATATGCCCAATAAAGAGATTGCTGGCTTAAATGGTAATTCTGTTTTAAGCTCTTTGAGAAACTGCCACAATGCTTTCCATGGTGGCTGAACTAATTTACATTCCTACGGCAGTGCCTAAGCATTCCTTTATCCACAACCTCACCAACACCTGTTTTTTGACTTTTCAATAGGAGCCATTCTGACGGGTGTGAGATGGTACCTCATTGTGGTTTTGATTTGCATTTCTGTCATCATTATGTTGTCGTCTGCTAGTCTGCTTAGTCCCTCATTCAGGTAGGTCCAAGTTCTTTTACCTTGACCCCAAAGAAGTAGGCACGTGGACACCAGAAAGTGTTTAGAGTAGAATTTATTAAGCAAAAGGAATGCTCTTAGCAAAGAGAGAGGGCCTGAATGCAGGTTGCCAGAAACAGTACTGAATTCTGAATTCTGTGTCTTTTATGTGGCAGAAGCCAGGACGTCTTCTGTGGGTTTTACCCAAATGGTAGGGAATAAAGTTCCCTCCTAGGAGCGTTGCATCTGTGCATGACTGGGGTTGCCCAAAGTGACTCCATTTTGGTTATTACCCATGAGTGCCTAAGCAAAACCCACAGGCGACTAAAACCATGATACTAACGTAATGTTAATGACATTATAATAAGCTGGGTCAAGTTAAGGATATTTAGGTTGATTTATTGCACCTGAGCCTAAGTTGGGACAGTCCCTTCTGAACAATATCCTGGCACAAGAGGACATTCTTCACCACATTTCTTCCCGTTAGCTGTAGAAACAGTGTAGGTGCTGTTCTGTGATTGTTCCTGTGAACACTGCCCTTCTCTGTCCTTCTCCCAAGACCCTCCCTTTCTACCTGCCTAACCAGCCCCTAACTGCCTCCACTCTCAATTAGTGATGAGCACTTTTTTCATAGATTTGTTGGCTGTGTGTATGTTTTCTTTTGAGAAGTGTCTATTTGTGTCCTTTGCCCACTTTTTAATAGGGTTGCTTGTTTTTGCTTGTTAACTTGGTTAAGTTACTTATCAATTCTGGATGGTACACCTTTATTGGATACACAGTTTGCAAATATTTTCTCCCATTCTCTAGGTTGTCTGTTTACTCTGTTGACAGTTCCTTTTGCTGTGCAGAAGCTCTTCAGTTTAATCAGGTCCCCTTTGTCAATTTAGTTAGCTAGTATTCTTTTGAGAATTTTTGCAACTATGTTAATCAGGAATATTGGTCTGTGGTTATAGCTATATGTGTGTATATGCATATATTGTTATGTGTGTATACATATGTCAGTTACCACAGACTCATTTTTAGTCAAGGGGCATATTCATTTCACTCTTATCACAACACTATGGGGATAAATGCTATCATTACCTCTGATGAGGATAATGAAATACTGAGGGTTTAAGATTGTAAATGGCAGATGAAGACTTCAAATTCAAGGAGTCTGGATCTAGAGTTCACTTAATCAAAGGAGCACTGCTTTTTATTACTTTATCATATGATAAGAAGAATGTTACAAAATTGCTCATTCAGAATGACAAATTGAGGACGGATGCCAAGTAAGTTCATGACCTAGATTGTCATACTGAGAGTCCATTCTGTTCACTAAATACATGCAGTTATAAATATGGATATAGATATGGATCAGAGCATGTTTACACATGGAGATATGGTTATGTACAGATCTCCAGTTACAAGGATCCTGGACTTTAACTACTCTGAAAATCTTTGTCAGATTTTTGTAGTGATGAAGCAGGCTGAAAAATCACGGTCTAATCCAGAAGTGTTTTCCTCAACAAAGGACAACAAGATCCTGTCCCCCTAGCATAAACCATAACACCTAAACAACATCAATTATACCAACAATGAGAAAGTTCAATCCATCAAGTATCTTCACAAATATGAAGACAATCATACTCAAGTGTCCAGGAGGTTTTAAACTGGATGACATACATACATTTCTAAAACTCGATATGCCTGACATTAAAGACTCAGCAAAATTAAAGAGAAGGAGATATTTTTTTATTTTGTGTCTTGTCATTATTGGATTTTCTTTCCATCTCTCTCAGGAATATAAAAGCTTACCTAGTCTCACCCTCTTTTCAATTAATTCTAATCTAGAATCTGTATCACTGTTGAAATGTCTTCTGATTCTACACCAGTTTATAGGAATTTTGACCTGACTTTCCCAAGTTCACATGCTTCTGTTACATACAAAAATTAGGATCTAATTCCTCAAGTGTCAGTATTATGAAATTAGCAACCAATAATGAGTATATTTGTTTGTCATGGTAAATATACTGACTACTACTTACATGGATTTTAAGAAGATGATGAAATTGCCATCAGATATTAATTTGGAGGTTATGCTACTTATGTTCCTTATCTAATGTCAGAAGATTTAGTTTGAATGTTAGCTATTGTCACTTGGGCCTAGGCACCTATGTTGAGCAATATGATGATGTAGTGCTGTAAAAATAGGCCACGATATTAAAATATGAAGCAACCATATAGTTATTAAACTTCCTGTCCTTCACTTACAAGTTATGTATATATGCTTACGTAAACAAGAGTTTGTATGAGAATTGTGAAATAATAGGCAATAATTTCAGGAGACTTTATGTTAATATGTAAGTTAAAAATAGATAATAAAAAAAAAGTCTCATGTAATTAAGTTAGCCATTTCATTCCGTAAATGAAGGCATAGTTTCTACTTTGAGAAGTGTTTTGTAAAGAACCAAACATTAAGATTTTTCTCATCTGTTTGTTGGATGAAATTATGCAAGATTGTACAGCAGAAGCTCATCTTGATAAACACGTAATGGAAAACTGCTTCTATTTTGCAATTTGAGAAAATGGTTCAAAAGCTGTATATTATG
>NW_016803813.1:2072000-2083556 GCF_001698545.2 Rhinopithecus bieti | reverse complement strand
TTTTTATTCTTTAAACCATTCTTAAGCATGGCTGGCAGATGCTCAGGGGACAGGTATTCTTACATAAGATATATTAAATAACTAAAAATAATATTGTGCCTAAAATTCAAAACTATTTTGGAAGTAATATTGTATAATTCCTAAAAGTTCCCAAAAATATGTCAAAATAGACTTAAAAGATTTTAAAATAAAATGACTATTTAATAATAGAAGGTAAATTATATCTTTGATAAAGTTATGGTTTAAAGAAAAAATGTCTTAGAAGACAATACAACGTTTTTATTCTCCCCTTTGATGTTGATTTCTCTAACAGGTTCTAATTTGTGATAAAGAAGACAATGTAGTACACAGAAAAGGAATAATGTTTTCAATTTAGCAGTACTGATTATTGCTTTAAAATTAAATTGTATATATCTGCCATTACTGAATTTTGTGAAGCATACCTTCCTAGGTAGATAAGACTTGCCTTTAGAGCCAGAAAGAGCTGATTTTTTTTTTTCTTTTCTTTCTAACTACTGTAGTACAACATTAGAAAAATGGCTTATTTTCTTGGAGCCTTAAATCTTCTCATTTTTAAAATGCTTATATACCTAATATAGAAGTACCAATAAATAGTTCTGAAGATAATTGTAGTGTTTATTTTTATGGTGCCTCAAATTCTATTATTTGAAATTGTCATAATTTCTTGAGTTTGCAGTAAAACAAACAAAATAATAGCATTAAGTTGATCAGTAATTTGGGGGAAAGGATGATGAAAAAATTCTTAGGGATATGGGAAATTTAGGTTAAGTATATCTCAAAATGTTCTAAGGACTTCTTTCTGACCTTTACTAAAACCAAAAAAGAATAAGAAAGAAGAAATTAAGAAAGAAAAGAAAGAAGAAATTAAGAAAGAAAAGAAAGAAAGAAGAAAGAAAGAAAGAAGGAAAGAAAGAAAGAGAAAGAAAGAAAAGAGAAAGAGAGAAAGAAAAGAGAGAAAGAAAGAAGGAAAAGATTGAGAAAGCAATGTTTTATAGAAAATTGCATAATGGTGTTTTTTAAGCTTGAATAATACTGTAATTCTGCATTAAAACATATTTAAATAATTTGAATTACACATTGTACACATTATCAAAGGATCGTGGATTATCCTCATGGAACAATTACCTCTGAGCCAATCACAATTTCCAAGGAGACTATTTCTAGATGACTATTAAGTTCCCATATTTAGTAGAGTGGAGTTTGCTTGTAAGTAAGGAGTTCCTGCGTAGTATAAAAGCATAAATTGAGAGATCTTCAGCCACTATATTTAAATGTTAATCAACTCTCAGAATAATTATTCTTATATGTGTTTTATCTTTGGATGTGAAAAAAATAAAATAAAAAGTATATTATTTAACAAATACTGTGTTAGTGAAAATAAATAGTAAATCAGCTGCTATAATAGCTATAAGGTTTTCTTCACTGATTTTGGCTGAACTTGTCTTCTAGCACAATATAAATGCAATATCAAAATAGAGCTGTCAGTTTCTGAAAATCTGTCATTTAGTTACCCTGTGCAACGACAATAACAAAATGATAACTATTCAGTGGTCAAATATCATATAAAAGTGACTAAGAAATTGAACAAGCATGGTGGGCAGATGCCCAGGGGACATGTATTAAATCCCACTTGCTAGATTTTCCCTTTTTTACAGGACCTAAGGAAGAGGGGAAAAGCCTATGGCCCAATAAAAATGGGGAAATCAGAACCAATAGAACCTGCATGAATCTGGCACTCCCAAAGACTGACTCTAGAATTACATAAATCAGAACATTCTCTACCAAAAAAAAAAGAGCAAGGTAAGAAAATGTGTATGGGGGGCCACTGGAATTTCCTCAAAATCTGCAATCACAAGCCAGCCTGCAAATGGGCACTTGTCTAGAATTTTAATACCTGTGTGATCAGATACAGCTCCCAAACCCCACTAAGTCAAGGAGTTAGACTAAATCTTCTTCCTGTAAATATTAATGAAAAAATATGCAAATTATCTGTGTAATAACTTTCACATCAAGCTTTATTACACTCCTATAAATTTTAATGCATCTCTTCTCTCTAGCTCTATCTCTCACACACATATGCATGTGCATATGCGCACATGAGCGCGCACGCACACACACACCCTTACATGGAAATAAACCAACAAAAGCAAAATCAGTAGAAAAAAATGAACTTCACTATCAAAACCAACAGCTCTATAAATACTATGTTTTACAATTATAGGATATAAAGTAAAATACTTAATGTCATCAAATAAACAGAGGGAATATGAATTTGAAATTCAATGAATGGTTTAAATAGCAGACTATATATAGATGAATAGATAATAAATCGACAGGAGGATTGTTTTCTTGAATGTCAGAGAGACAAAATATTTCAACCATGCTAGAGAGACATAAAAAATGCAGTAACTGCCTTAAGATATGTTTAAGTTATAGAAAATGACACTATATAAAATGGAGAAGAGACACTATTTGAATGATACATTTTAAGAACTGTTAAAAAAAAAAATGAACCTTTGGATTCCTGGACAAGATGGCTGAATAGGAATAGCTCCAGTCTGCAACTCTCAGCAAGACCAACGCAGAGGGTGGGTGATTTCTGCATTTCCAACTGACGTACCCAGTTCATCTCATTGGGACTGGTTAGACAGTGGGCGAGAGAAGCAGGATGGGGCGTCACCTCACCAGGGAAGCACAAGGGGTCAGGGAACTCCCCTAGCCAAGGGAAACCATGAGGGACTATGCCATGAGGGACGGTGCTATCCAGCCCAGATAATACACTTTTCCCACTGTCTTTGCAACCCACAAACTAGGAGATTCCCTCCGGTGCCACACCGACAAGAGCCCTGGGTTTCAAGCACAAAAGGGGCAGCCGTTTGGGCAGACACTTGGCTAGCCGCAGGAGGGTTTTTTTGTACCACAGTTGTGCCTGGGACTCCAGCAAGACAGACCGTTCACTCCCCTGGAAAAGGGCTGAAATCAGGGAACCAAGTGGTCTTGCTCACAGATCCCACCCCACACGGCCCAGCAAACTAAGATCCACTGGCTTGAGATTCTCGTTGCCAGCACAGCAGTCTGAAGTCAGCCTGGGACACTTGAACTTGGTGAGGGGAGGGGCATCAGCCATTACTGAGGCTTGAGTAGGCAGTTTTCCCCTCACAATGTAAACAAAGTCATCAGGACATTCAGACTGGGTGGAGCCCACCGCAGCTCCACAAAGCCACTGCAGCCAGACTGCCTCTCTAGATTCCTCCTCTCTGAGTAGGATATCTCTGAAAGAAAGGCAGCAGCCCCAGTGAGGGACTCATAGATAAAACTCCCATCTCCCTGTGACAGAGCACCTGGGGAAGGGGCAGCTATGGGCACAGCTTCAGCAGACTTAAACATCCCTGCCTGACAGTTCTGAAAAGAGCAGTGGATCTCCCAGCAGAGCACTGGAGCTCTGATAAGGGACAGACTGCCTCCTCATGTGGGTCCCTGACCCTCGTGTATCCTGATAAGGAGACACCTCCCAGCAGAGGTCGAAGGACACCTCATACAGGAATGCTCTGGCTGGTATCTGGTGGGTACCCCTCTGGGACAAAGCTTCCAGAGGAAGGAGCAGGCAGCAATCTTTGCTGTTCTGCACCCTCCACTGGTGATACCCAGGCAAACAGGGTCTGGAGTGGATCCCCAGCAAACTCCACCAGACCTGCAGAAGAAAGGCCTGTCAGAAGGAAAATTAACAAACAAAAGCAATAGCATCAACATCAACAAAAAAGATGACCATGCAAAATTCCATCTGAAGGTAAAGACCAAAGGTACATAAACCTACGAAGATGAGGAAAACCAGCACAAAAGCCTGAAAACTGCACAAACCAGAATGCCTCTTCTCCTCCAAAGGATCACAACTCCTTGCCAGCAAAGGACCAAAACTGGATGGAGAATGAGTTTGATGAATTGACAGAAGTAGGCTTCAAAAGGTGGGTAATAACAAACTCTTCTGACCTAAACGAGCATGTTCTAACCCAAAGCAAGGAAGCTAAGAACAATGATAAAATGTTAGTGGAATTGCTAACTAGAATATTCAGTTTAGAGAAGAACATAAATGACCTGATGGAGATGAAAACACAGCACAAGAAATCTGTAAAGCATACACAAGTATAAATAGTGAAATCAATTGAGTAGAAGAAAGGATATCCGAGATTGAAGATCAACGTAATGAAATAAAGCATAAAGACAAGATTAGAGAAAAAAGAACAAGAAAGAATGAACAAAGCCTCCAAGAAATATGGGACTATGTGAGAAGGCCAAACCTAAAATTGATTGGTGTACCTGAAAATGACAGGGAGAATGAAACCATTCAAATTGAGGAAATAGAAAGAACATCACAAAGATACACCTCAAGAAGAGCAAGTCCAAGACATATAGTCATCAGATTCACCAAGGTTGAAATGAAGGAAAAAAATGTTAAGGGCAGCCAGAGAGAAAAGTCGAGTTACCCACAAAGGGAAGCCCATCAGACTAACAGCAGATCTTTCTGCAGAAACCCTACAAGCCAGAAGAAACTAGGGGCCAATATTCAACATTCTTAAAGAAAATAGTTTTCAACCCAGAATTTCATCAGCCAATCTAAGCTTCGTAAGTGAAGAAGAAATAAAATCCTTTACAGACAAGCAAATGCTGAGAGATTTTGTCACCACCAGGCCCGCCTTACAAGAGCTCCTGAAGGAAGCACTAAAAATGAAAAAGAAAAACTGGTACCAGCCAATGCTAAAGCAAACCAAAATGTAAAGACCATCTAGACTAAGAAGAAACTGCATCAACTAATGGGCAAAATAACCAGCTAGCATCATAATGACAGTATCAAATTCACACATAGCAATATTAACTTTAAATGTAAATGGACTAAATGCCCCAATTAAAAGGCACAGATTGGAAAACTGATTAAAGTGTCAAAACCCATTGGTGTGCTGNAAAAAAAAAAGAGCAAGGTAAGAAAATGTGTATGGGGGGGCCACTGGAATTTCCTCAAAATCTGCAATCACAAGCCAGCCTGCAAATGGGCACTTGTCTAGAATTTTTAATACCTGTGTGATCAGATACAGCTCCCAAACCCCACTAAGTCAAGGAGTTAGACTAAATCTTCTTCCTGTAAATATTAATGAAAAAATATGCAAATTATCTGTGTAATAACTTTCACATCAAGCTTTATTACACTCCTATAAATTTTTAATGCATCTCTTCTCTCTAGCTCTATCTCTCACACACATATGCATGTGCATATGCGCACATGAGCGCGCACGCACACACACACCCTTACATGGAAATAAACCAACAAAAGCAAAAATCAGTAGAAAAAAATGAACTTCACTATCAAAACCAACAGCTCTATAAATACTATGTTTTACAATTATAGGATATAAAGTAAAAATACTTAATGTCATCAAATAAACAGAGGGAATATGAATTTGAAATTCAATGAATGGTTTAAATAGCAGACTATATATAGATGAATAGATAATAAATCGACAGGAGGATTGTTTTCTTGAATGTCAGAGAGACAAAAATATTTCAACCATGCTAGAGAGACATAAAAAATGCAGTAACTGCCTTAAGATATGTTTAAGTTATAGAAAATGACACTATATAAAATGGAGAAGAGACACTATTTGAATGATACATTTTAAGAACTGTTAAAAAAAAAAATGAACCTTTGGATTCCTGGACAAGATGGCTGAATAGGAATAGCTCCAGTCTGCAACTCTCAGCAAGACCAACGCAGAGGGTGGGTGATTTCTGCATTTCCAACTGACGTACCCAGTTCATCTCATTGGGACTGGTTAGACAGTGGGCGAGAGAAGCAGGATGGGGCGTCACCTCACCAGGGAAGCACAAGGGGTCAGGGAACTCCCCTAGCCAAGGGAAACCATGAGGGACTATGCCATGAGGGACGGTGCTATCCAGCCCAGATAATACACTTTTCCCACTGTCTTTGCAACCCACAAACTAGGAGATTCCCTCCGGTGCCACACCGACAAGAGCCCTGGGTTTCAAGCACAAAAGGGGGCAGCCGTTTGGGCAGACACTTGGCTAGCCGCAGGAGGGTTTTTTTGTACCACAGTTGTGCCTGGGACTCCAGCAAGACAGACCGTTCACTCCCCTGGAAAAAGGGCTGAAATCAGGGAACCAAGTGGTCTTGCTCACAGATCCCACCCCCACACAGCCCAGCAAACTAAGATCCACTGGCTTGAGATTCTCGTTGCCAGCACAGCAGTCTGAAGTCAGCCTGGGACACTTGAACTTGGTGAGGGGAGGGGCATCAGCCATTACTGAGGCTTGAGTAGGCAGTTTTCCCCTCACAATGTAAACAAAGTCATCAGGACATTCAGACTGGGTGGAGCCCACCGCAGCTCCACAAAGCCACTGCAGCCAGACTGCCTCTCTAGATTCCTCCTCTCTGAGTAGGATATCTCTGAAAGAAAGGCAGCAGCCCCAGTGAGGGACTCATAGATAAAACTCCCATCTCCCTGTGACAGAGCACCTGGGGGAAGGGGCAGCTATGGGCACAGCTTCAGCAGACTTAAACATCCCTGCCTGACAGTTCTGAAAAGAGCAGTGGATCTCCCAGCAGAGCACTGGAGCTCTGATAAGGGACAGACTGCCTCCTCATGTGGGTCCCTGACCCTCGTGTATCCTGATAAGGAGACACCTCCCAGCAGAGGTCGAAGGACACCTCATACAGGAATGCTCTGGCTGGTATCTGGTGGGTACCCCTCTGGGACAAAGCTTCCAGAGGAAGGAGCAGGCAGCAATCTTTGCTGTTCTGCACCCTCCACTGGTGATACCCAGGCAAACAGGGTCTGGAGTGGATCCCCAGCAAACTCCACCAGACCTGCAGAAGAAAGGCCTGTCAGAAGGAAAATTAACAAACAAAAAGCAATAGCATCAACATCAACAAAAAAGATGACCATGCAAAAATTCCATCTGAAGGTAAAGACCAAAGGTACATAAACCTACGAAGATGAGGAAAAACCAGCACAAAAAGCCTGAAAACTGCACAAACCAGAATGCCTCTTCTCCTCCAAAGGATCACAACTCCTTGCCAGCAAAGGACCAAAACTGGATGGAGAATGAGTTTGATGAATTGACAGAAGTAGGCTTCAAAAGGTGGGTAATAACAAACTCTTCTGACCTAAACGAGCATGTTCTAACCCAAAGCAAGGAAGCTAAGAACAATGATAAAATGTTAGTGGAATTGCTAACTAGAATATTCAGTTTAGAGAAGAACATAAATGACCTGATGGAGATGAAAAACACAGCACAAGAAATCTGTAAAGCATACACAAGTATAAATAGTGAAATCAATTGAGTAGAAGAAAGGATATCCGAGATTGAAGATCAACGTAATGAAATAAAGCATAAAGACAAGATTAGAGAAAAAAGAACAAGAAAGAATGAACAAAGCCTCCAAGAAATATGGGACTATGTGAGAAGGCCAAACCTAAAATTGATTGGTGTACCTGAAAATGACAGGGAGAATGAAACCATTCAAATTGAGGAAATAGAAAGAACATCACAAAGATACACCTCAAGAAGAGCAAGTCCAAGACATATAGTCATCAGATTCACCAAGGTTGAAATGAAGGAAAAAAATGTTAAGGGCAGCCAGAGAGAAAAGTCGAGTTACCCACAAAGGGAAGCCCATCAGACTAACAGCAGATCTTTCTGCAGAAACCCTACAAGCCAGAAGAAACTAGGGGCCAATATTCAACATTCTTAAAGAAAATAGTTTTCAACCCAGAATTTCATCAGCCAATCTAAGCTTCGTAAGTGAAGAAGAAATAAAATCCTTTACAGACAAGCAAATGCTGAGAGATTTTGTCACCACCAGGCCCGCCTTACAAGAGCTCCTGAAGGAAGCACTAAAAATGAAAAAGAAAAACTGGTACCAGCCAATGCTAAAGCAAACCAAAATGTAAAGACCATCTAGACTAAGAAGAAACTGCATCAACTAATGGGCAAAATAACCAGCTAGCATCATAATGACAGTATCAAATTCACACATAGCAATATTAACTTTAAATGTAAATGGACTAAATGCCCCAATTAAAAGGCACAGATTGGAAAACTGATTAAAGTGTCAAAACCCATTGGTGTGCTGTATATAGGAGACACATTTCACGTGCAAAGACACTCATAGACCCAAAATAAAGGGATGGAGGAAGATTTACTAAGCAAGTAGAAAGAAAAAAAAAAGCAGGGGTTGCAATCCTAGTCTCTGATAAAACCGACTTTAAACCAACAAAGATTAAAAAAAAAGACAAAGAAGGGCATTAAATAATGGTAAAGGATTCAATGCAACAAGAAGAGCTAACTATCCTGAATATATATGCACCCAATACAGGAGCACAGAAGAAAACAGAGAAGAATCAAATAGACAGAACAAAAAATGATACATGGGAAATCACCACTGATCCCACAGAAATACAAACTACTTACAGAGAATACTATAAATACCTCTACACAAATAAAATAGAAAATCTAAAAGAAATGGATAAATTCCTGGACACAAAACCCTCCCAAGACTAAACCATGAAGAAGTCGAATCCCTGAATAGACCAATAACAAGTTCAGAAATTGAGGCAGTAATTAATAGCCTACCAAGTAAAAAAAGCCCAGGATCAGGTGGATTCATAGGTGAATTCTACCAAAGGTACAAAGAGGAGCTGGCACCATTCCTTCTGAAACTATTCCAAACAACATAAAAAGAGGGACCCCTCCCGAACTTATTTTATAAGGCCAGCATCATCCTGATACCAAAACGTGGCAGAGACATACATAAAAAAGAAAATTGCCGGGCGTGGTGGCTCATGCCTGTAATCCCAGCACTTTGGGAGACCTAGGCAGATGGATCACCTGAGGTAGGGAGTTCAAGACCAGCCTGACTAACATGGACAAATCCCGTCTCTACTATTAAAAAATAAATAAATAAATAAATAAATAAATAAATAAATAAAATAAAATAAAAAAATACAAAATTAGCTGGGGTGGTGGCGCATGCCTGTAATCCCGGCTACTCGGGAGACTGAGTAGGAGAATCACTTGAACCTGGGAGGCTGAGGTTGCGGTGGTTGCGTTGAGCGGAGATCGTGCCATTGCCCTCCAGCCTGGGCAAAAAGAGCAAAACTCTGTCTCAAAAAAATAGAAAAAGAAAAGAAAATTTCAGGCCGATATCCCTGATGAATATTGATGCTAAAATCTTCAATAAAATATTGACAAACAGAATCCAGTAGCACATTAAAAAGCTTATCCACCATGATCAAGTCGACTTCATCCCTGGGATGCAAGGCTGGTTCAACATGCACAAATCAATAAACGTAATCCATCACATAAAAAGAACCAAGGACAAAAACCCCAGGATTATCTTAATAGATGCAGAAAAGGCCTTTGATAAAATTCAACACCCCTTCATGCTAAAAACTTCCATAAACTAGGCATTAATTGAACATATCTCAAAATAATAAGAGCTATTTTTGAGAAACTCATAGCCGATATCATACTGAATGGGCAAAAGCTGGAAGCATTCCCATTGAAAACTGGCACAAGACAAGGATGCCTTCTCTCACCTTTCCTATTCAACATAGTATTGGAAGTTCTGGCCGGAGCAATCATTCAAGAGAAAGAAATAAAGGATATTCAAATAGAAGAGAGGAAGTCAAATTATCACTGTTTTCAGATGACATGATTGTATATTTAGAAAACCCCATCATCTCAGCCCCAAAACTCCTTAAGCTAATAAGCAACTTCAGCAAAGTCTCAGGATACAAAATCAATGTGCAAAAATCACAAGCATTCCTATATACCAATAACAGACAAACAGCCAAATCATGAGCAAACTCCCATTCACAATTGCTACAAATAGAATAAAATACCTAGGAATACAAATTACAAGAAATGTGAAGGACCTTTTCAAGGAGAACTACAAGCCACTGCTCAAGGAAATAAGAGAGGACACAAACAAATGGAAAAGCATTCCATGCTCATGGATAGGAAGAATCAATATCGTGAAAACTGCCACACTGCACAAAGTAATTTATAGGTTCAATGCTATTTCCATCAGGCTACTACTGACTTTTTCACAGAATCAGAAAAAAAGACTTTAAATTTTATATGAAACCAAAAAAGAGCCCGTATATCCAAGACAATCCTAAGCCAACAGAACAAAGTGGAGACACCACGCTACCTGACTTCAAATTATTCTACAAGTCTACAGTATCCTAAACAGCATGGTACTGGTACCAAAACAGATATATAGACCAATGGAACAGAACAGACACCTCAGAAATAACACCACAGATCTAAAACCATCTAATCTCTGACAAGCCTGACAAAAACAAGCAATGGAGAAAAGATTCCCTATTGAATAAATGGTGATGGGAAAACTGGCTTGCCATATGCAGAAAACTGAAACTGGACCCCTTCCTTACACGTTATACAAAAATTAACTCAAGATGGATTAAGTATTTAAATGTAAGACCTAAAACCATAAAATCCCTAGAAGAAAACCATTCAGGACTTGGGCATGGGCAAAGACTTCATGACTAAAACACCAAAAGCAATTGCAACAAAAGCCAAAATTGACAAATGAGATCTTATTAAACTAAGGGGCTTCTGCACAGCAAAAGAAACTAGCATCAGAGTGCACAAGTAACCTACAGTATGGGACAAATTTTTGCAATATATCCATCTGACTAATAGCCAGAATCTACAAGGAACTTAAACAAATGTACAAGAAAAAACAACAACAACAACAACAACAAAAAGTGGATGAAGTATATGAACAGACAGTTTTCAAAAGAAGACATTAAAAAAAAAAAAAAAGAAGACATTTATGTGGCCAAAAAACATCTGAAAAAGCTCATCATCACTGGTCATTAGAGAAATGCAAATCAAAACCACAATGAGATACCATCTCATGCCAGTTAGAATGGCGATAGTTAAAAAGTCAGGAATCAGCAGATGCTGGAGAGGAGGTGGAGAAATAAGAACGCTTTTACACTGTTGGCAGGAGTGTATATTAGTTCAACCATTGTGGAAGACAGTGTTGCGATTCCTCAAGCATCTAGAACTAGAAATACCATTTGACCCAGCAATCCCATTACTGATTATATACCAAAGGATTGTACATCATTCTACACACTTATGTTTACTGCAGCACTATTAACAATAACAAAGACTTGGAACCAACCCAAATGCCCATCAATGTTAGACTGGGAAACCATCATTCTTAGCAAACTATCACAAGAACAGAAAACCAAACACCGCATGTTCTCACTCATAGGTGGGAACTGAACAATGAGGAAACTTGGACTCGGGAAGGGGAACATCACACACTGGGGCCTATCATGGGGAGGGGGGAGGGGGGAGGAATTGCATTGGGGAGTTATACATGATATAAATGATGACTTGATGGGTGCTGACGAGTTGATGGGTGCAGCACACCAACATGGCACAAGTATACATATGTAACAAACCTGCACGTTATGCACATGT
>NW_016803813.1:2066410-2069011 GCF_001698545.2 Rhinopithecus bieti | reverse complement strand
AAAAAAAAAAAAAATAGTATAAGTGTTAGCTTTTTTAAAAAAATATTCCTCTAGAATCATTTTAAGAGCCCATAACCATTTCATTCTGATTAAGCACAAAGAATAATTAATGCATGTTCAGCTGCAAAACAAATCATAATAAGTTTTATTTTATAATTATAAAATCCTTGCAACATTCAAAAATAAGGTTAAAGAATTAAAAGCTGTTACAACTCTAGCTCTGTCCATTTCTTCAAAGAAATTATGAAGCATTTTGTAAGAATACCAAGTGTATCCTTACAAAGCATTGTATACTTACAAATTGCTTCAATTTTTATTTCAGAATTAAATAATTTATTCATTTTTCAAGAAATTTATCATCTATTGTAGCCTACAGAGTATCAACCCAGAGTTACAATACAGGAAAATGTTACGTAAGAGATATGCCCAGTTTGCTATTTAATCTTAAAGAAGTAGTATAACAAACTTGAGTGTATCAGAAAAAAAAAAAAAAAAAAAAAGTTATGGGCAGATGTTTTAGTTACATTTTATTAGTGAAAGAGATCCTAAAATTAATGTAAATATCTGGTGTGTGTGTGTGTGTGTGTGTGTGTGTGTGTGTGTGTGTGTGTGTGTGTTTGATCCTAAGACAGTAGACTCTCATGGTTTAGTTAGAAAGGTGGGTAAGGAGACAAAAGTCAATAATTATGTTACCCAATGTGTCATTGTATTATTTTTGTTACCTTAATATTTCTTTTCACAACCCATTTTCTTCTTGGCTTCATAGTTTAAACTTGCTTTTTTCCCACAAAGTTTTGTTTTGTATAAATGAACACTTTAAGGAGATTGGTCAACAATGCTAAATGCTGTGATATTATCCCAGGATTTTAGAGGGCTTCATTTCTTTTACATCCAGTCCTCCAAATGATAGCTACACATACAATTTGCATTTACATGGCCCACAAAAAAATACTTCCCCAAACTACTGTGTTTATTTTGACACACTTTCCCAGTTTCTTCATTTTGTTTTTTCAATAACCAATGCTGTAATCCTAGGTTTCAGACCTGTTCACAGTACTACCCAATAAAGATCAGACATTCTATCTGATGTGACCCTCTCATTGATATGTCTGTTTCTCCTCTGCCAGCACCTTAGTAGAGTCTCCTGAATTATACTCAATCCAAAGCTACCTCTGAAAAGACTGGTTTTATTTTTTTTTTTTTTTCAGCTTTTATTTTATATTCAGGGGGTACATGTGCATGTTTGTTACCTGGGTATATTTCATAATGCTTAGATTTGTGGTATGACAAGTATTGAGCATAGTGCCCAAAAGTTTTTCAATCCTTTCGCCCCTCCCTAGTAGTCCTCAGTTTCTATTGTTGCCATCTTTGTATCCATGAGTACCCAGTGTTTAGCTCTCACTTGTAAGTGAGAACATGTGGTATTTGGTTTTCTGTTCCTGTGTTAATTTGCTTAGGATAATGGCCTCCAGCTGCATCCACATTGCTGCAAAGGACACAATTTTGTTAGAAGACTAGGTTTAGACTTACTCTGCTATTTATTTTCTCTCTGACTCTCTCTCTCTCTATATATGTTGTCATAGCATTTTATTCTTGTGTAGTCTGCTTTGTTCCCCCATGCTTTCTATTTCCTATAATCTAGAAGGCTGATATAAGGTTAAACTTATTTTACGGAATAAAGTATACATGATTGTGTATACTTCAATTTGCAGCATAATGGGGGTGAAGAATGCAAAGTTGCTCTGTTGCTAGCAAAACCATTTTCACTCGTGTCGTTAAGTTGATGATGGTCAGATATCTCTATGTTAACTGCATATTTTTCCTTCCTAATTAGTTATTAGTAGGAGGACAAAATTCAGTCATCCACACAAAATGTAATTGTCAGGATCTGAAAAATTTATGTGAAGATATAAAAGATAAATCTCTGAAAAACTCTCATTACCCACTCTTTAAAAAACAAGGAAGAAAATACATTTGAAATTTCAGTAAAATCTTACATTTTATGTTCAATTACCTTTGGTAAAATACCAATGAAACAGAAGTTTTAATATACTAGACAGTTAAAAAATCACTTAGATTATCGTATCAATATTTTTCAGATCTAAATGGACAGAAATTGAGTCATGTCCCCAAATTACAAATTTTCCTGAAGCCTATTTCTCTTTTATTGTTGCACTGCCTAAGTAAATGTACAGAAAACTCCAGAAGGCCAGGTAGAGGAAAATATTATCC
This sequence comes from Rhinopithecus bieti, assembly GCF_001698545.2. NCBI lineage: Eukaryota > Metazoa > Chordata > Mammalia > Primates > Cercopithecidae > Rhinopithecus > Rhinopithecus bieti. The sequence continues at coordinate 2,066,779 of NW_016803813.1, read as the reverse complement.
TACAAAACAGTGTGTAGTTTGTCAAAGAAAATATAATTGATGACTTTATGAAAAAGTACAATGCTCACTAAGAATGAGAAAAGTTTAACAATGCTCAATCAACTAAAGAATACAAGCTACAAACGAAAGATCACATTTAATTAAATTTGATAAAAAATGTCTCTAAAAATTAACAATTTTAAAATTAGAAACCATTATGTTCACTGACCAGAAAACAATATAGTAATATTTTTAAAATTTGACTCTTCTTTAAAATATTTAGACCAGGGAAATTAATAAAGGAAATAAAGTTGTTTAGAGAATATATGCTTAGGAATATTTACTATCTCTAACCCCTTCTTCTCTCTCTCTCTCTCTCTCTCTCTCTCT
>NW_016803813.1:2045101-2064644 GCF_001698545.2 Rhinopithecus bieti | reverse complement strand
TTTATATTAAAAGAAATACTTTTACTGTAATATTTTCATTAATGAGTTATCAAGAATTAAATTAAAATTCAGAATCTCATTCCGTAGATTTTCAAGTTTGTAGTAAACAAATATGCTCAAATAAAGTGAAGAGTATAATGAAATTAACCTAGTTCCCAGTTCAGGAGACATATTTAGTCAATCTCAGCAAATCCTTTTGTTATACTTCCTAAAGTTATAATTAAAGTAAATTGTCTATACTTTTTTGAGAATTATGTCTAACCTAGTGGACACATCTAGGTTATATTAATCAGAGTTCCAGTGTTCAATATGGTTCTATTAAATTTGTATTACATATAACATTGACATGTAGTAAAAGGAGAGCTAAAAACAAACACCATTATATTGTCTATTGAGATTATTTACCCACTTTTTAATTGGATATTTGTTTGTTTGTTTCTCTTAAGTCACTGAGTTTGTTTTATATTCTGGATATTAGCGCTCTGTCAGGTAAATAGTTTGCAAATGTGTTCTCCCATTTTATAGGTTGTCTCTTCACTCTGTGGATTTGTTGTTTATTTTGGGCAGATGCATTTTCATTTCAGTCACATTTTTCTATTTTTGTTTCTGTTATCTGTACCTTTCAACTATTATCCATAAAATCTTTGCTTAGACTAATGTTTTGAAGTGTTTCTCCTATGCTTTTTTCTCATAGTTTTACAGTTTCAGGGTTCATATTTAAGTCTTTAATCCATTTCATATTTATTTTTGTACATGATGAGATATAGGGGTTTAGTTTCATTTTTCTGCATATGGATATCCAGTTATCCCCACCATTTATTAAAGAGACTTGTTTTCCCTACTATTTATTCTTGGTGACTCTGTTGAAAATGAGTTGTTAATGCATGGATTTTTATTTGGGCTCTCTACTCTGATTTATTGGTCTATATTTTTCATTTTATGCCAATAGTGCACTAATTTGGTTAATATAGAGCTTTGCGATGTATTTTGAAATCTGGTTGTGTGATGCCTCCAGCTTCATTCTTTTGGCTCAGTATTGCTTTGGCTATTCTGTATCTATTGTGGTTCTGAACAAAGTTTAGTTTTCTTTCTTTTTTTTTTTTATGGCATTGGTATATTGTTGGAGATTGCATTGAATCTATAGATTGCTCTGAATAGTACAGTCGTTTTAACGATATGAATTACACTAACCCATGAGCTTGGATATCTTTTTATTATTTGTGCCCGCCTCAATTTCTTTCTTCATTGTTTTGTAGTTTTACTTGTCGAGGTCTTTCACTTTCTTGGTTAAATTTATTCCTAGTTATTTTTCTTTCTTTCTTTTTCCTTTTTATTTTTTATTTTATTTATTTATTTACTTACTTATTTCTTGATGGAGTCTTGCTCTGTTGCCACGCTGGAGTGCAGTGGTGTGATCTTGGCTTACTGCAACTTCTGCCTTCTGGGTTCAAGCAATTCCCTTGCCTCGACCTCCCGAGTAGCTGGGGCTACAGTTGCATGCCACTATGCCTGGCTAATTTTTTGTATTTTAGTAGAGACGGGGTTTCACCATGTTGGCCGGGGTGGTCTCAATCTCCTGACCTCATGATCTGCCCACCTCGGCCTCCCAAAGTGCTGGGATTACAGGCATGAGCCACAGCAACTGGCCGGTGCCATTTCATAGCCGTTTTAAATGAAATTACTTTCTTGATTTCTTCTTCAGCTAGTTTGCTATTGGTATGTGGAACTGCTACTGATTTTGTATGCTGATTTTGTAGCCCATAACTTCACTTAATTTGTTTACTAGTTCTAAGAGTTTTTTGGTGGAATCCTTAGATTTTACTATACATAAAATTGTGTCACATCATCTGCAAAGAATGAGAGTTTTATTTCTTCTTTTCCAAATTGGATGGCATTTATTTATTTCACTTGCCTGAATGCTGTAGCTAGAACTTTCAATGCCATGTTGAATGAGTGGTGATAATATCTCATTCTACTTCTTAGAGAAAGGACATTCCGATGTTCCCACTGAGTATGATGTTAGCAGTAGGTTTGTCACATATAGCCTTTGTTATGTTTAGATATGTTTCTTCTATACCTAATTTGTTGAGAGTTATATTCATGAAGACATGTTGAATTTTATCAAATGCTTTTCAGCATTTATTGAGATGATCACGTTTTTTTTTTTTCTTTTTTTCTTTTTTGTCCTGCATTCCTATGTTGTGATGTATCACATTTATTGATTTATATATGTCAGATCATCTTTGCATTCCTGGGATAAATTCCACTTGATCATGGTGTATTATCTTCTTAATGTGTTGTTGGATTACATTTGCTAGTATCTTCTTGAGGATATTTGCATGTATGTTCATCAGGAATATTGGCCTAAAGTTTTCTTTTCTTGCAGTATCCTTGCCTGGTTTTGGTAACAGAGTAATGCTGTCTTTGTAGAATGAGTTGGTAAAAGTTATCTCCTCTTTGAATTTTTGGAATAAGTTTAAGAAGAATTAATGTTAGCTTTTCTTTATAGGTTTAGTAGAATTCAGCAGTAAGGACAGATAGTCCTGGGCTTTTCTTTGTTGGGAGACTTTATATTACTGATTCAATATCATCAGTTATTATTGGTCTGTTTGGGTTTTCCATTTCTTCCTGAATCAATCTTGGAAGGTTGTATATGTCTAAGAATATATCAATTTTCTCTAGATTTTTCCATTTCAATGTGTGAGTATATACTTGTGCATAATAGTCTTTAACAAGTCTGTATTTCTGTAGTATCAGAAGACGTATAAATGGCCAACCAGCAAATGGAAAAGTGCTTCACATAACTAACCATCAGGGAGATGCAAATCAAAACCTCAGTGAGTCATCGTCTTTTCCAAGTTAGAATGCTATTCTTAAAAAGACAAAAATTAACAAATGATGGTTAGGACATGAAGACAATGAATCTCTCATACAATGCATGTGGGAATATAAATTAGTATAGCTCTTGTGAAAGACGGTATGTATATTTCTCAAAAAACTGAAAATAGAAATACTATACATGCTAGCAATCCAAATACTAGTTATCTAAAGAAAAGGGAATCAGTATTCCAGAGGGATACCTGCATCCTTATACTCATTGCAACACTATTCACAATAGCCAAAATATGGAATCAACCTAAATGTTCATCAACACATAAATGGATAAAGAAAATGTTATGTATATATATACAATAGTATACTATTCAGTCATAAAAAAATATATCGTATCATTTTCAGTCACGTGGATGGAACTAGAGATCATTAAATTAAGCAAAATAAGTCTGGCAGAGAAAGACAATTGTCACATCCTTCACTCATATGTAGGAGATTAGAAATGTTGATCTCATGAAGATCATGAAGACAGAGAGTAGTATGATACTTACTAGAGACTGAGAAGGGGTAGGAATGAAGAGAGGCTGGTTAATGGATACAAACTTACAGTTAGATAGAAGGAATAAACTCTGGTGCTTGATAGCACAGTAGGATGAATACAGTTAATACCTAGAAGATTTTAAATGTTCCCAATACAAAATAATAAGAAATGCTCGAGCTGGTGAATATCTTAAGTAACCTGATGTGATCATTGCACATTGCATGCATATATCAAAAAACAAATGTACCCCATAAATGTGTACATTTTTTGTATCAATAAAAAAGTAAAAATGATTACAACAAAGTCTGACATTTATTTTCCACTTCTTGGGTATCATGTTCTTCTAAACACTTTTTTTTAGTTTATTTCATTTATATCTCACACATTTACATTTCAAAACTTATTATAATAATTATTGTGTAGATTAAACAATTTTAGATTGATTAGAAAAAATAGGTTGCTCATAGTTTCCAATTTAAAGGTGGTGATTGTAGGATTCAGCTGATGCAATTTGATGCTACGACTTGGAGTAATATATGTTATTCTATAATGCTAAGTCATGACTTCTGTCTTTGATTTCTAGGATTTATGCTAAAGGAAGTGCAGCCGAAGACACATAGTGATATGGGGGGAGGTAGGGGACAGAGGTAAGCAGTCCACTGGTGTGTGTATTCAGGACAGCAGCCAGGACATAAATTCTCACCCCCCTTTGTACTTGTACCACTGTAAAATGAGCTCCACAAAAGTATCTGCAGTTAGAAAGTACAGCCCAAAGTGGCTGCCACCCTTTACTCAAGACTTCTTCAGATAGCCCATAAAATATTTTTCTTTTAGTCAAAATTTATGACACAAGTGCATAGGCATAACATCTATCTTCCTAGCACTGCCTACCTTCTCTTAAATTGCTTTACTAATATTTTAAAGGGAATAATTCTGTAGTATGAGTTGAATCCTATTCTTGACACATAGTTTGAAAAGCTCAGCCTTCTCAACTTATCTACAAATTATTGTTTTAAATTGAAAATTCCAGGTTGAAAACTGTGCTATCTTATTTTCCTAGACTTTTGCCTTAGCTTTAAAAGAAGCTATTACCTGTGCTAAATTCCTACCAGTTAAAAATGTACATATAAGCATTAGCCTTTCAAAATGTTATTTAATTTTGTAAAGGCAAATTTACATTTGCAGGTACTCTGTGACATGTAAATATCCCACAGAAGTGTTTACAACATGGGGATTATTTAATATTAGTAATACTGCATAATATTGTATCAGACGAATGCAGATTCAATATTTTAAAATCATTCACTTTGATCATTTTGAAGTTACCAATACTAGAAGTCATTTTGTTTATTTGTTTTGTTTTGTTTTGTGAGACAGAGTCTCACTCTCTTGCACAGGCTGGAGTGCAGTGGTGCAATCTCAGCTCACTGCAACATCTGCCCCCTGGGTTCAAGTGATTCTCCTGCCTCAGCCTCCCAAGTAGCTGGGATTACAGGCGCCTGCCACCGTGCTGTCTAATTTTTGTATTTTTAGTACGAGACAGGCTTTCACCATGTTGACCAGGCTGGCCTTGAACTCCTGTCCTCATGATCCACCTGCCTCGGTCTCCCAAAGTGCTGGAATTACAGGCATGAGCCACAGTGCCTGGCCAAACAATTGATTTTAATAATACACATGTATTTTAAATTATGATGTTTTGTGAAAAACCATTAACTGAGACAAGAACAGTGGATCAAGTGCCTGCAATGTATTCTTTGTAACAGCAAACAAAGTCTGTAAATTAATTATAATACTTGAAAATGGTGGAGCATGATAAAACACTAGGACTATAGCAACTGTCCTTCTGCAGAAACATTAATTTGAACAACCATCCACACACGAAAGTATTTTCATAAGACCTGAGAAAACCAAGCGAGAGATCACAGTACTTAATTATAGCACAATAATAAGAAAAGGCACATTGAAGAGGATAGAAATGATAGTTTTACATTACTCATGCTACCCCTCCCTCAATGTCAGGCGGCATAGCATAGAGAGAAATACTGTCTGATTAGAGGAAAGTGAGCATAGACTTAGTCTTGGATCCTAGCATCATATACAATACCAAAAAACCCAGGACCAGGAGACATCCAATTCCTGTGACTCCAGGCCACTAACCACAGACTGAATGTTCAGATTTGCCTCAGTTCCAGGGAGAAAATTATATCTCCTATGAGGCAAACTAGATTTCTGGCTTGCATCACCAACAGGCAACTACAGTGGCCCTGGGCTTAGCAGCCGACAGGCCTCAGTGATTGTAAGCTTTGAAAATGTCTAAACTCTATGCTAGCCTCAGTAGCCAAAGGATTCCAGCACAGAAAAATGCTGGTTGTAACATTCCCCGGCTTAGGGCACTACTCATTGCTATAACAGCAATAGTAGTCCTGGGCTCAGGGACTATACCAGACAGCCTGTTCAAATCTCTGGATAGTCTTACTCTTGAAGGGCATTTCCATACAAAGACAGTCTGAGAACTGGAATAATTACCGACTTCCTCAAATGTGCAGACATCAATGCATGATCACATGGATGGAAAACAATCAGGGAAACATGATTACCAAACAGAAAAATGCAGATGCCAGTGAATAAACCTAAGACATAGGGATTTATGAACTGTCTGACAAGAAATTCAAAATAATTTTTTAAAGAAAGTTCAGTGAACTTCAAGAAAATATAGAAAAGCAACTTAATAAATTGAGAAAAACAATATATTAGCAGAAAAAAGAATTTAATAGAGATTAAAATAATAATAAAATTAAACAGAAATCTCAGAGCATAAACATAAAATGAACAAAATGAAAAATGCAATAGAGAACATCAATGGCAGAATCAATCGGGTAGAAGAAAAGATCTGTGAACTTTAAGACAGGTTATTTGAATGTACACACTTTGAGAAGAAAAATAATAAAAAGTAATGTAAAAAAATTATGAAATTTATAGTACGGCATCAATAATGCAAATATTTAAGTCAAAGTCATCAAGAAAAACAAAGGACCAGAAAGATTAAAAACATAATAGCAGAAAAATGTCCCAACACAGAAGAAAATATAAATATCCAGGTACAGTAAGGCCAAAGGTCTTTAATCAGATTCAATTCAAATAAGGCTACCTAAAGACCTATTATAATCAAATTGTCAATGATCAAAAACAGTGAAAGGGTACTGAAAGCAGCAAGAGAAAAGCAAATAACACGTAAGGGAGTTCCAACATGCCTAGCAGCAGGTTTCTCAGCAGAACCTGTACAGGCTAGGAGAGAGTAAGATGAAATATTCACAGTGCTGAAGAAAAACCAAAAGCAAAAACAAAAACAAAATTGCCAACCATGAATCCTAAATTCAGCAAAACTATCTCTCAGAAATAAAGGAGAGATAAAAAAAAAATACTTTCCCAGACAAACAAAAGCTGAGAGAGTTCATCACCATCAGATATGACTTAAAAGAAATGTTTAAAAGATTTTTTTCATGCTATGAAAAGAGTGCTAATGAAATGTAAAACTGACTAGTAAAAGTAAGCACATACTAAAATCCAGAATACTCTAATACTGTCATGGTGGTGTGTAAATCACATCTTTAGTATGAAAGGTTAAAAGACAAAAGTATTACCAATAATTTTAGCTACAATAATGTGTCAGGAAGGATGCATTATAAAAAGATGTAAATTTTGACATCAGAAATTCAAAATTTGGGGGACAGAGTGAAGTAAAAAAGTGTAGAGTATTTTTGTGTGTGTGTGGGATCAAAATTAAGTTGTTATCAGCTTAGAATAACATATTAAAACTAAAAGATATTTTTTGTAATCCTCGTGGTAACCACAATGTAACCATCTATAGTAGGTACACAAAATGAAAAGCAAAATATCCAAACATAACACTAGAGAAAATTACGTAATTACAAAGAATGTAGTAAGAAAGGAAGAAAGCAACAAAGGATCTACAAAACAATTAGAAAACAATAAACAAAATAGTGGTAATAAGCCTGTAACTATCAATAATTATCCTGAATATGCATGGATTAAGTTCTCTAATCATTCCGTACCTGAACGGAATGAAAAAATATTTAACTATGTAATATCTACAAGAGACTCACTTCAGCTTTAAGGAAAAGGACACCCACATATTGAAAGTGAAAGGATTATAAAAGAAATTCTATGTAAACTGTAACCAAAAGAGAGAGAGAGAGAAGCTATGCTTATATCAGATAAAATAGATATTAAATTGAAAATTGCAAAAACCAACAAAGTCATCATATAATAATAAAGTGGTAAATTCAGCAAAATAATATAACAATAATAAATATATATGTACCCAACATATATGAATAGATCATATATGAATAGAACAGAGAGAAAAATCAATGAGAAAACATCAAACTTAAAACACACTGTAAACCAAATGTACCTAACAGACATATACAGAACATGCTATCCAACAACTGCAGAATACAAATTCTTCTCAAGTACACATGAACATTCTCTAGGATAGATCATATGTTACATCACAAAATAAGTCTTAACCAATTCAAGAAGGTTGAAATTTTACCAAGTTTGCTTACCAGCTATTTTACTGCTGAGTATGTCCCAAAGAAAGGAAACCCAATACATCAAAGAGATACCTAAACCTCCATGTTCATTGCACCACTATTTGTAATAGCCAATTGAAATATTACCAAGTACGAAACTAGAAACGAATAACTAAAGAAACTTCTAGAAACTTTCAAAAGTGTGGAAATCAAACAATCCTGAACAACCAGACCAATGAAGAAGTTAAAAGTTAAATTTGAAAATATCTTATGACAAATGAAAGTATAAAAAACACATACCAAAACTCAAGGAATGCAGCAAAAACAGTTAAAACAAAATTTATAGCAATAAATGTTCTATGCTTTGAATATTTGGTCCCTTCAAAATTCGTGCCTAAATGTTGTCACCAATGTGGCAACATCGTGAGGGATTCTTTAAGAAGTGATTGAGTCTTAAGTGGTCTGCCCTCAAGAATGGATTAATCTATTTATGGATTAATGTACTGATGGGTTAATGAATTAATGGGTCATCATGAAAGTGGGATTGTGACTTTATAAGAGGAAGAGAGACCTGAGCTAGTATGATCACCCCTCTCACTGTGATGTCCTACATCACTTCTTGACTCTGCAAATAGTCTTCACTAGAAAAAAAGTCCTTCACCAGATCTTCCCTTTTGACCTGGGACTTTCTAACTTCCAGAAATGTAAGAAAAAAAAAATCATTTTATTTATAAATTATCCAATTTCAAGTATTCTGTTATAATTAATGGAAAAGGACTAAGAAAAAATGCCTATGTCATAAAAGAAAAAAAAAAAAACCGTAGACAATGGACAATGTAATGGTTCCTCAAGGAACTAGAAAAAATAAGAACAAACTAAACCCCAAATTATTAGAAGGAATCAAGTAATAAAGATCAGAGCAGAGATGAATGAAATTGGAGGCTAAAATAATAATGCAAAAAAATCAAGGAAACAAAGAGATGGTGTTTTGAAAAGACAAAATTGACAAATTTTAGCTGTACTAAGACAAAAAGAGGGAAGACTTATATAGGTAAAATCAGAAATTAAAAGGAGACTTTTTCATCTAATACCTCAGCAGTATGAAAGAACCAAAGAGAATATGATAAACAATTAAACACCAGCAAATTGAATAATCTAGAAGAAATTGATGATTTTGTTGACACATAATGTACCAAGATTGAATTACAAAGAAATAAGCAATCCGAAAGAACAATAATAGCACTTAATCAGTAATAAAAAATCTCCAATCAAAGAAAATCTAGGATAAGATGGATTCATGTCTGAATTCTATGAAATATTTAAGAGACAACTAACATCATTCTTTTCAAATTATTTCAGAATTTTAAAGATAAGAAAATACTTCCAAACTCATTTTATAACGTCAGTATTACCCTGGTAACCAATGCTAGACAATGACACTACAAAACAAAATAAAATGAAACAAACCAGAAAACAACAACGAAAATAACCATTACAGGTCAATATCCCTAATGAATATGGAAGCAAAACTCCTTATATTAGCAAACAGAAATTAACACATCAAAAATATAATTCTTCTAGTAGTTTGATAGTTTCAGGTCCTTCATTTAAATCTTTAATCCATTTTATTTGATTTTGTGTATGAGAAGAAATAGGGGTCTAGTTTTATTTTCTGCATATGGATGCACACTCAGTTTTTCTAGCAATATTTATTGAGTATGCTTTCCTTTTCCCATAATTTGTTTTTGGCACCTTTATCAAATACAAGTTGATTGTAAATGCATGGGTTTATTCCTGGGATCTCTATTCTGTTCCATTAGTCTATATGTTTGTTTTTGTGCCAGTGCAATGCTCTTTGGGTTAACATAGCTTTATAGTATAATCTGAAGTCTAGTAGTGTGTTGTCTCCAGGTTTGTTCTTTTTACTCAGTATGGTTTGACTGTTCTGAATTTTTTGTTGATCCATATAAATTTTACAATTATTTAATCTATTTATATGAAAAATGTCCTTGGTGTTTTGATATCAATTGCATTGAATCTGTAGATTGCTTTGATTAATATGAGCATTTTAACAATATTGATTCTTTACATTGAGGACACACTCCAAGACATTGGTTTGGGCAAAAATTTATTGAGTAATACCTCAAAATTACAGACAACCAAGCAAAATTAGACAAATGGAATTGTATCAAGCTAAAAAGCTTCTGCACACCAAAGGAAACAATGAAGTGAAGGGAAAACTCACAGAATGAGAGAAGTTATTTCCAAACAACCCATCTGACAAGGTATTAAAAAACAGAATATATTAGGACACTCCATAGGAAATAACAATAATCTGACATTTTTCAAAATAAGAAGTTGATATGTCCAAAATTTATATGAGAAAATTCTCAGCATCACTAATCATCAGATAAATGCAAATCAAAACTACAATGAGATATGATCTCACTCCACTTAAAATGGCTATCACAAAAATGTCAGGCAATAACCAGTGCTAGCAAGGATGTAAAGAAGGAGAATCCTTCCACTTTTTGGTGGGAAGGTAAATTAGTACTACCAGTATGGAGAACAGTATCAAGGTTCTTTTAAAAATGAAAAATAGCACTACCATATGATCCAGCAATCTTACTACTGGGTACATCCCAAAGAAAGGAAAGTAGTATATTGAAGAGATATCTGTACTTCCATGTTTACTGCGGCACTATTCATAATAGCCAAGATATGGAATCAATGTTAGTGTTCATCAACACAATGAAGTATTATTCAGCTGTAAAAGGAATGAGATCTTGTCATTTGCAACCACATGGATGGAACTGGATATACGTAAAATGATCCAGTTGTACAAGGACAAATATTACATGATCTCACTGATTCATGAGAGCTAAAAAAGAAATAAACAACAACAACAAAAGAACATAAAAACAAAAACAAAACTGAACTCATAAAAATAGAATAGAAGGACGGATACAAGTCACTGGAATGGGTGGTGGGGACATAGAAATAATGAAAGGATGGTTAATGGGTACAAAAATGCAGAAATGAGATATCATGTTTGTTAGCACAATAGAGCAAATATAGTTAACAATAAATTATTGTATATTTCAAATTAACTAAAAGAGTGGAATTGGAATGTTTCTAACACAAAGATATAAATGCAATTACCCTGATTTGATCATTACACATTGTATGCTTCTATCAAAATATCGCAAGTACCCAATACATATGTACAACTATTATGTATCCATAATTATTAATGATAAAGATTTGAAAACAAAAGAACATTCACCATGATCAAGTGAGGTTCATCCTTGTGATTCAGGAATCATTTGACCTATGCAAATTAGTAAATATGATACACCATATTAATAGAATGAGGAGCAAAATCATATGATCGTTTTAATGGCTACAGAAAAAAATTTGACAAAATTCAACATTCTTTAAAAAAAAAAAAAAACTTTCAACAAATTAGGTATGGAAAAGTGTACCTCAACACAATAAAGGCTATGTATAGCAAACCCAGTGCTAACATCATACTCAATGAAGAAAAACTGAAATCTTTTCCACTAAGATCTGGAAAATGACAAGGATCGCCACTCACCACTTCTATTCAACCTACTATAAAGGTCCTAGCTTTAGGCTAAATAGGCAAAATAATACATAAAAGGCATCCATATTGTCTGTAGTGACACACAACCTGTACTCAGATCCTACTGTTAAGGAAAAAAAAAATTCAGTCATATTTATTAAAGCATAGTAAGGGACAATTAGGCAAAATAACAGATAAAAGGTACCCATATTGGAAAGGAAAAAATTAAATTTCCCCTGGTACTGGTTGCCAACCATGTGATTTTATATAGAGAAAACCTAGAGACTCTACCAAAAAATACTATTGGAATTAGTTTTCATATTCAGTAAACTTTCAGGCTACAAAATCAACATACAAAAATCAATAGTATTTCTATAAACAGTGAACTATGTGAAAAAGAAATCTAGATGACAGTCCCATTTATTATGATCTCAACATGGATAAAATATTTAGAAATATATTTATTCAAGGATATAAAAGATATCTACTTTCAGATATCTATCTGATCGTTATAAAATATTGATGAAAGAGATTGAAGAACATATAAATAAAAGACATCTGTGTTCACGGATAATGGTTTTCAGCTATCCATATTACCCCAAATTATCTATAGATTCAATATAATCCTTATCAAAATATCAGTGATATTGTTCATAGAAACAGAAAAACATACCCTTTGTGTGAAACCATAAAAGTTTCCTAATAACCAAAATGATCTTGAGCAAAAGGGATGAAGCTGAAGTCATCACACTACCTGACTTCATAATATATTAAAAGTTATGTTAACCAAAACTGCATGGTACTTACATAAAAACAGACATATTGACCCATGAAACAGACCACAGAGACAAGAAGTAACTCCATGTATTTATAGCCACTCTATTTTCAACAAGGTACCAAAATACACAATGGAGAAAGCACAGTTTTTCCAATAAATGGTTCTGGGAACACTGGATATCCACATGCAGAGGAATGAAAATAGGCCTTTATATGTAATCATACACAAACATCAACTCAATATAGATTAAAGATTTAAATCTCAGCTCTGAAACTATGAAACCTCTAGAATGAAACATAGGGGAAAAACATTGATCATGAGATCTAACATTGATTGGAGCAATGATTTTTTTATATCAAACACAGACAACAAAAGCAAAAATAGATAAATGGGATTACATTAAACTAAAAAATTTCTGTACAGCAAAGGAAGAAATCAACAGATTTAATAAACAACCTACAGAATGGGAGAAATCATTTTCAAACTATACATTTGATAAGGGGTTAATACCCAAAATAGAGAAGAAACACAAGTCAATAATGAAAAAACAACCTGATTTTAAAAAATGGGAAAAAGATCAGAATAGACATTTTTCAAAAGGCATGCAAATAGCCAACAGGTATATAAAAAACATTCAACATTACTAATCATCGAGGATATGAAAATCAAAACCACTATGAGGTATCACCTCACACATGTTAGAATGGTTAATATCAGAAAGACAATAAATAAGTGTTGAATAAGGAACCCTGTACAATGTTGGTGAAAATGTAAATTTGTACAGTGATTATGGAAACCATATAGAGTTTCCTCAAAAAATTAAAAATAGAGCTATTATATTATCCAGCAATCTCAATGCTGAGTTTACATCCAAAGAAAATAAAAATCAACATGTCAACAAGGTATCTACATTTTCATGTTTATTGCAGCATTATTCAGAATAGCTAAGATATGGAAGCAACTTAATGTCTATCAACAGAGGAACTGTTAAAGAAAATGTGGTATATACACACTATGGAATGCTATTCAACAGTAAAAAATAAATAAAATAAAATAAAATAAAATTTTGACTTTTGTGACAAAATGGATGAACCCCAGGACATTATGTTAAATGGAATTGCAAGACACAGAAAGACAAATGTGGCATTCATCATTTATATGTGGAATTTTAAAATGTTAATCTTATAGAGGTAGATAGTAGAATGGTTATTACCAGAGTTTGGGGTGATAGGGGTGGGAAAGTGTTGAGGAGATATTGGTCATGGGATATAAAATTACAGTTAGATGGGAGGAATAAGCTTAAGAGATCTATTGTATAGCATGTTTACTATAATTATTGACAATATATTATATGCTTAAAAAATGCTAAGATACTGGATGTCAAATCTTCTCAATGAAAATAATAACTATGTGAGGTAATGCTCATTTTAATTAGCTATGTTTAACAATTCCAAAATGTATATAAACTTCTTGGTGCATATGATAAATACATATAATTTCACCTGTCAGTATAAAATAAATACATTTGAAATAAATAAAGATAATACCAACTTCACTGTATGAATTAAATAAAATAATATCTTAAAAATTCAGGGTCCCTGCAGCATAGTAGTGAGATATCCATATCTATATCTAGATATCTCATATCTATATCCCATTCTGTAGATATATCTAGATATAGATATAGCTATGGATATCTCACTACTATGCAGATATATAGATATACTTGTGTGTGTGTGTGTGATTACGGTTCATCTGATATGGATAAATGGAACTTTCAAAACCACAAACTACTCCAGCTTGCCTGTAAAACTTTTCTAAAGATTTTTTTCTCTGCTGTTATTGTTCCCTGACTCTCAAAATTATTAATTTTTTTACTGTTTGAAGAACAATTTGCTATCTGCCATGTTTAGATATGGAAACTAATTGATAATAAATGGGCTGAAGTTCATAGGACTATTGAGAATGCCTTGAAGTCAGTCTTTGTGATAACCTCTTTTTCATATCTGTGACTGATTACTCTTATTCTGTGTTCACATATTGCTTCATCTGATAGTAGTAAAAAACACAGAATTTTGTTTTATAATTTATAAAATAATTACAAAGCTAAACATTAAAAAAAAAAAAAACAATTCTTCCGAAGAAAGTTCAAAGTCTGAACTAAATTAAAGAAGAATGTTAAATCTGCTGCACCAGAAGTGCCTACCCGCATACAAAATGAGACTTAAAATCTTGACAAGGTTTAGATACCTAAATGTGGAACTTACCCATTATGAGGAAATATACTCCTTTTTGCCTTCACCAGTTACTTGCATACTGACAGTATGATGTCTGTGTTAAATTATGTCATTTGTTCATCTTTTTGAAACAAAATTAGTGCTGAGTGTTGAGAATATGAAAGATTATCCTCTGGTGTGAGAATAGCAATAATTCTCTGAGCGATACTATTCTAGTGTAAATGTTTTGCTCAATTGCAAGAGTTAGCACATCTTTATTTATTGGTGGTTGCAAGTAAATTCACTTAAATATTAATCTGATTCCAAAATGTAGAATTTTCTAAACACTCAAGGATCATCTTTTTAGACTTTTCCTAAGATGCACACATATTATTATATCATATTTTGTGCAACTCTTATTTGTTGTTTTAGATGCAAGAATAAAGATCATCACCTGCACACACCACAATTAATGGATTTTAACTATTTAAAATCACTGACACACAAATGGAGAAAACTAAATGAAACTAAATTAAAGGATTGTGGATATCATCATATTTTACCTTTGAAGCTCACAGACTTTCTTTTCATACAATGTTACAATTGGCTTAATCCTACCAATTATTTACTTCCACAAATAACTTATTCTCCTTGAAACTCTCCATGATTCTTCAGTTCAAATACTGTTCTGTGACCACTGGAATTTTAGGCCTCTGTTACATTAACTATTGAATCATGATTTGTTTAATGTGTGCATATTTATCTCCATTATCAGTTACAAGATTTTCTTAATATATGTATGAATCAAAAACTAGTTAATGATATCTCCATATGTCTATCTCTGGTTTTATTAAAATAAGGTGAGCTAAAGTGACATAACTGAGATCCTTCTTTTTATTATCCTGTCTTTATTTACTTTTCCCAATAATTGTAATAATTTTTCTATACTTTCCTAATTTAACTTTGTACATATTTGATTAGAACATTGCAAGCATTTCTCAAAGTAACTTATTGGCAAAGCAGCCAGAACTAGCTGGTTGGCTAGACAGTGTTGCCAAAAAACCACTTATTTTGATTTAAGTTGTTCTCTATGCTCCAATTTCTAAATCCAAATGCTACATTTCTGGGAACATAAAAGCAGTTGCCACCATTAACAGTTTATTTTATCCAAAGGAAAGTAGCCACAATATAATCATACATTCCTTTTTGAAAAAAAAATTAAAAAGACTAAGATGTTTCAGAGATCAAAAGCTCAAAAGACCAGGATATCCATTGTCATACTTTAAAAAATTTCTGGGTAGTAAATGACTAACTTTTCTGTTAATGAAATGTTGCCTGAACTAAAACTTTATTCCGAAGTACAGCATAATTAATAAAACAAGAAGATAATCTTAGAAGTCATTTTAAAAGGTCAGTCTTATAAGATACAAGTGGAAATCAATTAATACATTTATTTTTTACTGGCAGTATAGTTTTCTTGGCATAATATATTTCATCAGAAATTGCCAAGTTTTGAAGTACTCTAATGTCTAATGAAAAGAAAAAAGAAAAAAAGGTAAATATTGTCCAATAAATAAAATAATCAGATTATGAAAAACAGACTTGAAATATAAAATATTTTTTAAAATTTAAATAAACATCCATTTCTTCAAGTCTAGAAGTGCATGTTGTCTCTTGAACTATTACTGAACTATGAACCTAAGAATTCAGAATTATTCAAGATCTCAAATGTACACTTTTGCCAATAGTAGCTTATTATTGGTTTATGAATCATAGTTACTTTCTGTTTACTTTGTTTATTTACTATAAATATTTTTTCTATATGATGCCACTATTCAGACTAGAGAGTGGAGGTTCATTTTATCTATTTTTTTTAATCAAAAGCTTGAGTGTGTATCAGGGTCACTTGGATAATGTTTTACAAGTGACAAATTATGGCATTACCCTATACCTACAAAATAAAACTTTATGGACAAGGCAAAGGGATCTTACTTATAAATCTCTGACTATAGATGGATCATTAGTGGTTTTGGATTCCACTAACAAATGGCAAATCATTGTTACCATTGTTTGCAAGTAGTTATGAATTGTATTGTTTGTGAAGAAGCTGTCATCTGTAATCTGTAGAAACAATTTAAGTGTGAAAAATATAATGAAAGCCCATATATAATGGCTGGGATATTACGGGAATATACTCTAGATCCTTCAGTTAGATAAAAGCACAGATGACACATTCCCTATCAAAACATTAACAATGAAACAGAAAATGAAAAAATGAAAAAAATGAATAAGAAAAACGATTTATTGCACCCTTCTCTATGTCATAAATTGTTAGTCACTCAATAAACATTGTATCATTAGTTTAAACAAAAATTCCAACAAGAAACCATTTGTTTTAAAGTTAGTTTGATATGGTAATAGACTGATTTACTACTATATTCCTTTAAGTCATGTACTGATATGTTTGGATTTGTGTCACTGCCCAAATCTCATGTCTAATAGGTGGGAGATGACTGGATTAAGGGAGTAGATTTCCCAATGCTGTTCTCATGATAGTGAGGGAGTTGTCATGAGATCTGATGGTTTAAAAGTGTGTGGTACCTTCCCCTTTGTTCTCTCTCTCTCTCTCTCTCTCTCTCTCTCTCTCTCTCTCTGTCTGTCTCTCCTGTGCATATTGTAAATATGCCTGCTTTCTCTCCACCTTCTGTCATGATTGTAAGTTTCCTGAGGCTTCTCAGTCATGCTTACTGTTAAATCTGATGAACTGAGTAAATTAAATTTCTTCATCAATTACCCAGTCTCAGGTACTTCTTAAGAGCATTGTGAGAATTAAGTAATACAGAATATTAGTATCAGGAGTGGGATATTACTATACAGATACCTGAAAATGTGGAAGCAACTTTGGAACTGGGTAACAGGCAGAGGTTGGAACAGTTGTGAGGGCTCAGAAGAATATAGGAAGATGTAGGAAATACTAGAACTTCCTAGAGTATTATTGAATGGTTGTGACCAAAATACTGATAGTGATATGGACAAAGAAGTCCAGGCTGAGGTGGTCTCAGATGGAGATAAGGAACTTACTGGGAACTGGAGCAAAGGTCACTCTGCTATGCTTTACAAAAAAAAAAAAAAAAAATCTAGCAGCTTTGTGTCTGTGTTCCAGAGATGTGTTGCTTTTTGAACTTGAAGACATGATTTAGTGTGATTTCGTGTAACTGGTGGAAGAAATTGTTAAGCAGCAAAATGTTGAAAATGTAGCCTTGCTGTTCCTAAAAACCTATGCTCATTTGCATAAAGAAAGAGAAAGTCTAAAATTGGAACTCATATTTAAAAGGGAAGAAGAGTGTAAGAGTTTGAAAAATTTGCAGCCCAGCTATGTGGTAGAAAAGAAAAACGAATTTTCTGTGGAGAATTCAAGCTGGCAGCAGAACACATAAGTAAAGGGAAGACTAATGTTAATAACCAAGACAATGAGAAAAAATGCCTCAGGGACCTTTGCAGCAGCCCCTCCTATTACAGGCCTGGAGGCCTAGGAGGGAAAAATGATTTCATGGGCCAGACCCTGGAGGGTACTGCTGCTCTTTGCAGCCTCGGGATATAGTGCCCTGGGTCCCAGACACTCCAACTTCAGCCATGACTAAAAGCAGACAATGTACAACTCTAGCTGTTGCTTTAGAGGGTGCAAACCAAAGCCTTGTCAGCTTCCACATGGTGTTGGGCCTGCAGGAGCACAGGGATCAAAAGTTGAGGTTTGGGAACTTACACCTAGATTTTGGAGGATGTATGAAAATGCCTGGATGTCCAGGCAGAAGTCTGCTGCTAGGGCAGAGCCTTCACAGAGAATCTCTACAAGGGCAGTGTAGAGGGGAAATATGGGGTTGGAGTCTCCACATGGAATCCCCACTGCCTAGTGGAGCTGTGAGAAGACAGCAATTATCTTCCAGATGCCAGAGTGCTAGATCCACCAGTAGCTTTCACTGTTCATCTGGAAAAGATGCAGGCACTCAATGTCAGCCTGATAAATCAGCTTCAGGGGCTGCACACTGCAGAGGCACAGGGATGGAGCTGCTCAAGGGCTAGGGAGCCCACATCTTGCATCAGTGTGCCCTCGATGTTAGACATGGAGTCAAAGGAGATTATTTTGGAGCTTTAAGATTTAATGACTGTTCTGAAGGGTTTTTGACTGGCCTGGAGCTAGTAGTCCCTTTGTTTTTGCCAATTTCTCCCACATGAAATGAGAGAATTTACACAATGCTTGCCTGTACCCCCATTGTATCTTGAAAGCAACTATTTTTTTATTTTACTTTATAGGCTCATAGGCAGAAGGGACTTACCTTGTCTCACATGAGACTTTGGACTGTGAACTTTTAAGTTAATGTTGAAGTGAATTAAGACACGGGGACTGTTTGAGAAGGGATAATTGTATTTGCAACGTGAGAAGGACACGAAGGTTGTGAGGCCCCAGGGCCAGAATGACAGGGTTTGCATTTGTGTCCACAACCAAATATCATGTCAAATTGGAGGTAGGGTCTGGTGGGAGGTGACTGATCATAGATTCAGATTTCCCCCAGATGTTCTTATGATACTGAGTGAGTTCTCATGAGATCTGATGGTTTAAATGTGTGTGGCAATTTTCCCTTTATTTTCTCTCTCTCCTGCCACCATGGCAAGTTTTGCCTGATTGCCTTTCACCTTCCACCATGCTTGTAAGTTTCCTGGGACCCCCCGGTCATGTTTTCCTGTTAGGCCTGCAGAACTGTGAATAAATTGAACCTCTCTATCAAATACATAGTTTGCAAATATATATGTATATATGCCTAGACTCTTGTAAATGCAAGACTCTTGTAAACACAACCAATATATTTCTGGAATGATTTTTGTTTATAGGTACCAAGACAAATCTGATCATAAAACCAATCACAAAGAATATCAGAAGTCTTGTACATGAAAGAAGAAAAAAATGCAGGCAAGAAGGCCTAAGAAAGGAGTGGTTTTAGGGGGCGGAGCAAGATGGCCGAATAGGAACAGCTCCAG
>NW_016803813.1:2027790-2040634 GCF_001698545.2 Rhinopithecus bieti | reverse complement strand
AAAAAAAAAAAGGAGTGGTTTTAATACAATGTACACTCAGTTGTTTCCTTAGACCACCTTTGTTAGTCTTTGTCTCAAGGAAAAACATTTCAACTGCAAACCACATAATCTGGTTTAACAGATTAAATATATAAACTATGATGTGCTGCAAGAACTTCAGCTTTTTTCCTAGGACTCACTTGATCCCAGAGATCTTACTCCAATATCTTAAACAGAAGTGAATAATTCTTTATTTGATTTAGAGCTTCTGATTCACTCTAATGAACTGAGGATGTCAGTTTAACTTTTAGGCTAATCTTTTTTTTGAGATGGAGTTTCACTCTTTTTGCCCAGGCTGGAGTGCAATGGCATGATCTCGGCTCACTGCAACACCCGTCTCGTAGGTTCAAGCGATTCACCTTCCTCAGCCTCCCTAGTAGCTGGGATTACAGGTGCCTACCACCATGCCCAGATTATTTTTCATATTTTTAGTAGAGATGGGGTTTCACTATGTTGACCAGGCTAGTCATGACCTCAGGCGATCCACCCGCTTCAGCTTCCCAAAGTGTGGGATTACAGGCTTGAGCCACCACTCCTGCCCTAGGCTAATCTTAAAATACAACACACAAGCAAAAACTATTTAACAAGGGCAAAACTCATAAAATGAATTTAATTTTCATTTATACTCCATTCTTAAATTCATAACTCTAGTCCTATCATTTTCTATGAGTTGTAGATCTGTTTATTCTGGGGCCCATGTGAGATTACCTGATTCTAAACCAATTGAGATTCCATTTTATGCAGGAATTAATTTGTTTTTCCCTCCTCCTAAATATGATACATTATCGTTCTTCCCTAAATAACTGATAGGCAATATAAGCACAATTCCTCAAATCAAAAAATTAGGAGTCTCTATTTTGACTAGTTATTAACTATGTCAATTTAGTGTTATCCATGTTTAATGCTTAAATATACTTGTGTCTATCTTCTTTTTCCTCTCTAGCCATCATCCCATTTATTCAGCTATTATTAGTCTCTCATCTGGACCTTTGTCAAATATACATATGATTTGACTCTACTTATGGCTTTTTTTTCTTCTTATGCCAATCTTTAGTGTTGGCACACAGGATACAGGATGTTTTTAGATATGTTGTCTCTTTCTGGAGTACTGTTCCTTTACTTGTTTACTTTGTTACCTCTTTTTCATTTTTTAGATCTCAAATAAGGTGTGACTTCCTCTGATAAATCTTTGGTAATTTCCTGTACAGTGTTAGCTAACCTCACTTTCTGTTAGTCACCATACCACCATTTACCTCTTCTTTTTAGCAAATGATACAGGTGCAATATCATAGTTGTTTAGAAAATTTTGATCAACGTTTAAACCTACTATTTTAAAATAAAGGCCATGAAAGAAAAGAAAAAATAAGTTACATTTGTTAAGAATTTGTTTCTAGTTTTGATCAGTGTTATTACACTTTATACCTTAGCAACTAACTGTTTTGGAATGAATATGTGAAGTTTTGTTGACAGGTAACAGAGAAAAACATCACTAAGAGCCACAGCCTGGCTGAGTACAATCTGTTTGTCCTTCGTGTTGCAAGGAGCTGTCAGCCTGGCCCTCAATGCTTTGCTGTTCTCTTGGTGAGCATAAGGCATTTCACAGAATATCATCAAACAAGGCCACTCTGTGACCATAATAGATAAACAAACAAAACAAAAAAAAATTGTGTAATCAAGTCTGACAACTAACAAAAAACATTACTATTTTCCTAAGCATAAAAATAACCAAATGATAGTTAATATTAATAGCTTGAAAGCTGCTTCTTTGCTAATTTCATTTGGCCTCACTCTAATCCTCTTTCCTTCTAGATACACATTATTGTTATTCCCAATCTAAATTTACTTTTGCTTCCTAACAACACATAAACTATAGGCAATCTATACTTCCTTTATCATTCCCAAATCATCTACCACAAGTTTAAATCTTATACATCCCTTCTAAGATTTCCTAAATGAGAAGCCTCATTATTCCCTTGGAGTGTTTCTTATGGTCTTTGTCTGGAGAGTACTGGCAGGGGCAACTTCAAAACCTGTATGGATTTCAAAAACAGTACAAATTCCACTTGTGCTTTAAGTATACTGACACACACACATATCCATATTTGAATGGTACACAACAAAATTGACTTGATGTAAAATAACGAATTAAAAAGATAATAAAAACTATCTTCATAATGTATTACACTAAAAGCATGCTAGCCTCTTAACCTGCTTAACCTCATTCAATTCTTAAAGCAACCATATAAGCGAGATGTTTACCATATTTATTTTACATATGAGGAAATACAGGCTTTACTGTAAAATCTGAAATTTTTGACACATTTGGAAATTGTATATTAACTATCAGATTCTTGAAACAGTCTTAACTACTAAACCGCATTGTATGCATACTTAAGTCATGCTTATGAATTTTCTCTTTAACCTGTGCAATTTCTGTCTCATGACCAAATATCTGAATTCTAAATAAAGTAGTATGTAAAGTGGTATAAAGAAAGTGGTGGAGAAACAACACTAAGTAATTTAAACTGCACAGATATTTATTAGATAAGTACTATTTGCTAAGTATCAAATAAAAGTTCTCAATTCTCAAGATTCTAGGACAAGAAGAACAAAAAACAAATATATAGATATTTATAATACAAAACAGAATATAATGTGTTATTAGGCAATTTTCAAGTGCTTTTAGAATTGAAAAGAAAGGTGAAAATTGCCTGGTCAAAGAAATTAGGGCAATTTATTTGGCAATCGTTGACTTTTAATTGAGCTTGAAAACTGCTTAAGGTTTTAATAGTGATTATATCTATAGGAGAGATTGGGTATGGTTTTTGAATTTTCTTCTTTGTAGTTCTTAAAATCTTACTGATATGATAGCTTAGTAGAGTAGTAGGATTTTTGACAGAATGAGTTTGAATAAGAATGTTTAACAAAACTGAAAGTTTTATTAGGCTAGGGATCAAATCTGTTTGGCTCACTATGGTAGCTACGACATTAAATGCATAGTGCGTGGAGTGATAAATAAATAATTAAAATTATGGAAAAGAATGAATAACAGTGAGTTTGGCATGATGTGGAAGACACTAAGGAATATTGAAGGTATAGGGTAAACTTCTATAGTGGAGAGATTGATCAGAATGAATATCATGATTTTGAGGAGAAATTTGAATTTTTGTCTAAAATAATTTCACTTAATAAATCACGAAGAGTCTTTGACTATTTTAGCCAAAGAGTACAGAAATATAATAATTTCAAATACGTGCCTTTTAAGTTTAAAAGAGATGTCAAAATATGGCAACTTGGCATAGTGAGTATTTTAAGCTCAAGGAATTTGAGAAATGAACAGAAGCATGAAGGTCTCTCTGACCTTCTTCTATAAATTTCCCCTGAAGTAGGCCAGAAAAGAATTCTTTGATCTTTCTCTAAAGTGGGTCATAGAGACTCATTCCAGAGGTGGTCCTCCTATATTCAGGGGAAAAGAATATCCTTATCTCTAAAGACCATGCGATACAAAGAACAATCTGAACAAACTCAGTTACACTGCTCAGTTTCCTGCAGTGTATTACCATTAGATCATTCCCTTTTGTCCTCCAATCATACTTCTACCTGACTGCCCATAAAAATATGCAAACTAATGTATTTATTTGGGTCTTCATTTCCGAAGGCTCTCATGTCCCATAAAACTGATATTTCTCTTATTATTTTATCTTTTATTAGAGGTGTCTCAGCCATGAATTTGGCAACAAGTGAGAAAAAGATACTGCTTTTTCTCTCCTACATGTATATATGGTTAATATTTTAATAGCATAAGTAGCATTACACACTCATACTGCAGTGAGCTCAATAAAAGTCAATGAAGGATTGTGAATACTGATAATGATGGCTATGATGTTGACGAGAACATGATTAGACAGGTGTTTAATATGATAGTTTGTTAAGATCCACTTTAAATAGATTGACTTCTCAGAGACTTGCATGGATTGAGAACATTAACCGGATGATAAACTCCTTGAGAATAAGACCCACATCTTAAGAATTCTTATAGACAGTAAAATTACGACTTGACTAATAGTCACTAAATGTAGATGTAAACGGAATTTTTGTAAATATGAGTTTCAAATCGTCTTAAATTATTCTCTGAAAATGGTGACTATTTCAGGAAGAAATATTTCTTTAAGAAAACAATCTGTTTTCTATAGTACTTAATATATAAAGTCAGTAAAGTATATCATAGGAAGAATTTCTTAACTCTCATGAATAGAGAGAAGATTGATAATTGGAAACAGTGCTGAGAAAGATACATTCATCTATAACAAGAATACATAGATTACAGAAGATAGTCAGATTTTGTTTTAAAAATACATCAGTGATGGTCTTTCTACAAGTCATATAATTTAATTCTGAAAACAGAAAGATTGAAGATTTAAAAATTGGTAAATACTAGCTAAACAAATAATTGGTATAGCTATGTTAATGACTACATAATGACAATGTTAAATTCATCTGAAAGATAAAGATCACAAATATTGATGGACCTATCGAAATTATAAAGATAAAATTAAAATATTGATTAAAATAAGAATGAGAAACTAACAAATCTACCAAAATAGTAGTGGGTGATTCTCTCATGTATATCTCAGTTATTGATTATTGAACCAGAGAAGAAGGAAGAGAGAGAGCAGACAGGTGTCAGGTGGGAGAAAAAGGAGAAGGGGTAGATAAGAGACAAAGATTTAAACAAAGTTCATGAGCTTAGTGTGGAAGTTTAGAGCACATAAGAAAATTTTATATAAATTTATTGTATAATTCCCTATATAGCAATGTAAAATTCAAATAATTGGTATTATATAGACTATATTTTCTGAGCACAATAAAATTAAATTAGCAGTTTATAATGAAAATTTAATGTAAAATGTATACTTGGAATGTAAAATATATTCTATTTAACATATGAGTTAAAGAAATGATGGACTTTCAAACCATGTGGAAAGGAATTACAAAAAAACCATCGCATCAAAATTTGTGTAATAAGTGAGTGATGATTTGAATAAAACCTAAAGCTCTGAATGTTTATACTATGGAAGAAGAATAACGGCAAATCAACAGACTGGGTTTTCAACTTAAGAATTAAGAAAGTAACAAGAGAATAAATTGAAAGAAAGTAAAGGAAATGAGAAAATAATGAAAAGATCAGGAACCAGTAAACAACAAAACCAAAGTTATTTATTTAATTACAGAGTAGACATATTGCTGACAAAATTGGTCCACAAAAATGATAGAAGACAGGGACAGTATAATTATTCAAAAATAGGCACAATTAAGAAGAAAGAATACTAGAAGTAAATTTTACCAAAAATTAAAAAAGAGAAAATTTTGTTGAATGTAGGCGACTAGTAAGAAAATATCAAGTTCTAGAGGATTATATTCAATATGACAGCCTCTTTGTAAATTCAAAACAAATGTTACATTTCTGCAGATACATATTATGCAGATACATATGCATAAACATATTTACACACATGTATACATGGTATAATGATATATCATATATACACATTAAAGTACATATAAAAATATGTATAGATGATAAAGCAGATTTCATATCAATTTATATGTGATATACATGACATATGTTACATATTGCCATATATAATACACACTTTCATATATATGATAAATTATACATATTCACATGTGATATATGTATCCTATATTATAGATTATATATCATAACATTTACATGATAAAGCGTGTATGTATGTGTCACATAATATATGTATATACTTATGTATGCATATTAAACATATATACTTTTTTAAGCAATGGATTGATAAACAGAAAATTTCAGACAGTGGTTTCAGAGTAGTCAAGCAGTGGAAATACACGAGAGACCAATAGCCAGAGAGCAGTGATAGGTATGGTTTGAATTCTTAGATTGCATGATAGGTAAAATACTATAGATATATACATTACATTGTTAAATATTTTAAATATATTCTATATATGTACTCTAAAAATATTAGGAAAATATATTCTGACTAATCTTCTGAACTCAGAAAGATATAATAGTACTATTTCTTACAGAAATAATGGTACTAATTAATCCCATTTGACAAAGAACTTTCAAATCCTTTATTATTTATTTGTGTGTGTGAACTGTTGTTCTGAAATGTAATTTCTCCAACTTTTTGTTTCTTGCTCATGATTGCTTTGGCTATTCTGTCTTTAGTAATTCTATACAGATTTTATATTTTTTAAAAAATATTCGGTGAAAAGTGCCATTGCAATTTTGATAGACTTTCATCGAATATGTAGATCATTTTGGGCTCTCTGGATATTTTAACATATTAGTTCTTCCAATTTATAAAAATTGATTATCTTTTCATTTATTTTTTGTCCCTCAATTTATTTGATCTATGTATTATAATTTTCAGTGTACAGGCTTTTTACATTCTTGTTTAAATTTATTTCTAAATACCTTATTCATTTACAGGACTTTTAAATTCTTGTTTAAATTTACTTCTAAGTATCTTATTTATTTTGATACTACTGTAAACAGGAATTTTTTGGATAGATTATTATTGTTATAAATACATAGATTTAGTTTATGGTGATTTTAATCTTTCTACTTTATTAAGTTTATTTATTAGTTCTAACATGTTTTGTTACAGAGGCCTTAGGATATTCTCTATAGAGGACCATGTCATCTCTAAACAGGGATGGTTTTACTTTTTGGTTTTCAATTTGTATTGCTTTTCTTTCTTTTTCCCCATTATATAGTTGAGCTTCTCAGATATCTCAGCTAGCATGTTTCAGAATGCAGTTAGGATATATTCTGTTCATCTTTAAAGCCTGAGCAATATATTTTCCATCATTCTGTAAGCCCAAAGATAGAAAACAAAACAAACAAACCTGAGTGTCTACAGGCCAAAAATAGCAAACATGTTTTCCCCATGCTAAGGACCTTCACCATATGCTCTTTCTATATAGGAATGAAATGAGGAGCACTAACACATTATTTTTATTGTTAAGATATTGGACAACGGAATCCTCAGTGTTCAGATTCTCATTTGAAGGTGATCTAAGGAAGTGTGTTTGCCTTCTGCAAATACGTTTTTTTTTCTAACTACTTGACATGGTCTACTTAGCTCCCTTAGGAGTACAGTAGAGTATCTGCCTTTGTAACCATTTGAGACAGGAAATCCACACATACTCCTCTTCTTTTCATTTGTTTCTTTCTGGTTTATAAAATAAAAGATGGATAAAGCTGATTCAGAATCCATCTGTCACTATGCTCTTCTGTCACAGTGCCTGGTTCTTGTTTGCAACTGCTCAAGGGTGTTGATTTGTTAAAAGCAAGCTGTCAATATATTTATCTACTTGCTTGCTTGCTCCTTCTTACTATTACCCTATGCCATTCTGCCATTTATAGGGAATGTTCTGCTTTTCATGTTTAATGATAATTGCTGCCCATTTTTCTAAGTCTAGGGGCAAGAGTAGAAATGATAAAATGAAATGTTTGACAAGTTCTGAGTCAAAAGAGCAATGTTAACTGAGGCTGTCATCTTTGACAGCATTAAAGGCAAGAAAAGACTAATATGAGCAGGGTTATTTTACAAGAAACTTCCCTAATATATTTTCACTTAGAAAGTGTCATGTAAAATATTTAGTGATATGCATTTAGATGTTAGAAATTTTTGGGGGAGAAATATACTAGACAAGAAAGGTAAGAATATTCAAGACAAATATATAATTGCCATGAAAGCTCCATATTTTGTTAAACCTATTTTTCTATTGATATCTATTATATAAATGTAATGTAAGAATATAAATGATGATTGATTTTTTCTTTACATAGTAATGACTTAGACTCATCTAAAAGGACTAAACTAGGTTTCCACTGAAATGACTGAAATTGATATTTAAATGTATAAGTTCATTCAATATTCATTCAGTAATTATTTTATTTCATTTATCTGGTATAAGGTGTATCCCAGAAGAGATATATGATGCATAGCCTTCAAAAGATTAAAAAGTTATAAAACACACATACACCCCACACATGCATATGTGTATAAAAGCATACACTCATACAAACTTCAAAATGTTCATAGAAAATAGAATTAAAAGGTAAAAATAAAAAATATATAAACTTATTTGTCAACAAAAGCTCCATCAAGTTCAACGCACTTTTGTAAGCAATGATAACATCTACATAGCTCATCCCCAAATAATTGAGTGTCCTAAGAATTTAAGCATGTTAATGCAGGGTTGTTTTATGTTGTTAACTGACAAAAAATGTGTTATTTTTTACAGATGATAAAGATTAGAAAACAAAGAGAAATCAGACAGAGCCAAACTAAGACTGTGAGGTGGATGATTAATGATTTGCCATCAAAACTCTCACAAAATTGCATTTATTTGATGAAATAAATAAGTAGGAGCATCTTCATGGGGAGAAGGAATCTGGTGAAGATTTCCTAGGTGCTGTTCTACAACAGCTTTGAGTAACCTTATCATAGCACTCTCCTAGTAAGAACATGCTATTGTTATCAGACTCTCCAGAAAGTCAAGAAAACAAATGCCCTGAGCATCAAAAACAAACAAACAAACAAACAAATCTGTGCCACAGCCTTTGCTCTTGAAAGTTCCACTTTTGCTTTAACTAAACCAATTACGCTTCTTAGTAGCCATTGCTCTGATTGTACTTTATATTCAGGATCATACTAGCAAAGCCATATTTCATCTTCTGTTACTAATCATCAAATAAATACTTCAGATCTTGATCTCAGTTGTTTAAAATTTTCATTGAAATCTCTAATATTGTCAGTAGCTGATCTAGGCACAAATATTTTAGTATCCATTCTGTTTGAAAATTGGTTAAACTTGTTTTTCAGGTGGAATTATGTAAGGTGAACCAATTGATATTTCTATAGTGTTGGCTATTGTGTGTGCTGTTAATCATTGGTATTAGGGTATTAACATTAACAAGACTGATTTTTTCTTTGCAGATTGCTGTGAAGGCTGCTGCAGGATTCATCTTCAACATCATGCCATTCCTTTTCAAAATAAGTTATACCATTTGTGAACTGCTGAGTTCTCTGGGGCATTGTCTTCATAAACTTTTCATAAACCATCAAAGATTTCACCATCATTCAACACAAGCTTTGCCATAAGTTTAATGTTTGTTCTTGCTTCAATTTTGGCAGAATTCATATTGTTCTGATAGGACTCTTTTCAAACTGATTTCTTATCCTTTGTAATCCCCCAAACTAGATTCTACTGACACACAACAAGTTAATATTTATTTATATGTTTTACCAATTATTTATAAATTCATTCATAAAAGTTAGAATTTATTTTGGTACAAACCTTTTTGAAATCCATGCATAATTTTTTACTAATATACATTTTCCACAAACTGTTGTGTGTGTGAAATGGTAGGATAAATTAGAATGTTTAAATTTAAGTATGTATTAAGATCCTGTTATTCATAGTAGATAGACCAATACATAGTAGAATACCAAACTCATTAAGAAGGTAGTTCAGAAGAGAACAACAAACACAACAATAAAAGATTTTCTAAGTTTGTACTGTGAGATATGAAAGAAATAACCCTTTTTATGAAACATCATCTCAAGGGAAAATATTGGTATTCTTTGAAAAAACCATTTTCTTTGAAAATGGTCACTCTTTACACAAAATATCTTGCTGTTTATCTAGTTAATCCAAAATAAATGAAACAAAAATCAATAATTCATTGTATATTTTGCTTCATGTTATTTGTCTAGGGCAAAAGCTTATTTATTAGAATATTTGTATTTGGTTAAAATTTTGAAAATAAATAATTTTTGGTTCCTAGTGATTTGACAGTATAAAGTCCTAGGTCTTCATGTCCGGACTAGGACAGAAATATTTCTTTCTCTAGGTAAGATAAAGTAAGCATGAGTGAAGCTACATATTAAATTTATTATTTTGAATTGCAGAAGAGAGCTGTTTAATCTACATTTAAGTTGAAACATTTCATGAGAGGAAGGGTTGAGGAGAGTACACTAAATAATTGAGAATAAGGGTAAGGATATGTATTAGCTTTTGTGGATAATGGCACAGGTAGTCAAGGACGAAAAAAGTAAAATGTGTTAATTTATTTCTATTCTTTTTATTCCAGACTATGTTCTCAACAATTTCCCATACCCCACCCCACATTTTTATTTTGACAGAGAGGCTTGATATTTTCGTTGTTAATATATTAAATAAGCTTCTTTGACATGTAAACAAATGTTCCTAGTATATAGGGCCATAGCTAAAAAAGAATCATCCTTATACAGCACATTCACTTGAACACTGTTCAAAATGTAGGTAGATTTTTTAAAGTGGATTACAATACAAACTGCACAACAAACAGAAGTGCAGTTTGTTTTCAACTGCAGAAGGCAAATAAATGATGAAATGCTGTGATGTTTCCACTAATCAAAACTTGCAGAGGCAGCATGTAATCTCAGTGCCTTATGATTTCAACATACAGTTCTAAATTGGGTAGTTCACAAACACTAATGTGATCCAATAATTTATGTCCTCTCTCTCCCATTAGTTGGTTATATGTCTGGCTGTAATACAAGAAGCCAATATAGATGTCCATGTCATAAGATTACTGATAGCCTTGTCTTGTTTACAGAGTGAAGCATTGATCAGATTCAGCCTCTAGGCCCAGAGAGTGACTCATATTAGTAAATCCATTTGCTGACAAAGTTCTTAACAAGGTAAATATGTGCTTTAGAAGTCAAGGGAACAGTGAGCTGAAAAAAAACAGGCAATTTTAGGTTTGCTTACAGGAAGTCTATGCCCCATCAGAATACAGATATTTTTACTACCTATGGAAGTGATTTCTACATTTATACTATCAAGGGCACCTTGCATTTACATCCCGTGAATCTCAGTTTTAGAAAAAATAAATTTAAAACTATAGCATTAACTAAACAATGTTTTCTAAATGTTTTTAATAAAAAGAGAGCACCCAAACACCAGGTTTCCCATATTAATTAATAAATTATAGCCATAATGAAAGAAGCCTCATATTTAAGATAGCATATTTAGCCTATTAATTATTGGTTCTAGTATATATCTGTCCACTTTTTTGTTTATTTGATTTTGTTTTAATACAAATTTTCTACATGGCTTAGTATGGTTTTACAATTTAAAATTTCTTCACTTTAGACTAATAAATGCTATAATCTTACAAAAAACTCAGCATTATCTGTAATAACCAAGGTATGGAAACAACCTAAATGCTCATCTGTGAATGACTGGAAAAAGAACATGTGGTATAAACACAAACACACACACAATGGGAAGTTAATCAGCCTTTAAAAAGATGGAGACCCATTTGCTGCAACATGGATGGATCTAGAGGACATTATGTTAAGTTAAATAAGGAAGACACAGAAAGAAAACTATTGCATGATATCACTGACGTGGAATTACAAAAAAAAGAGCTCAAATATACAGAGATAGAGAATAAACAGTGGTTACCATCATTGGGAGAGGGAGAAGAAATTAGGAGATACAGTTCAGAGGATACCCAAAGTGGAATAACAGGATAAACAAGTCTAGAGATCTAATGCACAATATGAGAACAAAAACGGGTTTTTTTTTAAACTTTTATTTTAGGTTTGGGGGTACATGTGAAGATTTGTTACATAGGTAAACATGTGTCATGAGGATTTATTGTACGTATTATGTCATCACCCAGATGTTAAGCTCGGGACCCAATAGCTATCTTTTCTGCTCCTCTCCCTCCTCCCACCCTTCTGCCTCAAGTAGATCCCAGTGTCTGTTGTTTCCTTTTTTGGGTTCATAAGCTCTTATCATTTAGTTCCTGCTTTTAGGTGAGAATATGCGGTGTTTGGTTTTCTGTTCCTGGAGAATGAAAGTTAATAAAATTATATGGCTACTTGTTTACATTCATATGTGTATACACTCTAGATACAACAACAAAAGGTAACAAAATAATGGGAAGAGGAACAACATAAACTGTTTTGAGTAATCATACTATTATGACTTGCTGTCGTCTCTTACAAATTAAAACAAGGTTTGTGATAGAATCTGCTTTTGGTTTATTATGTTGAGTGATACACAGTGTGTCAAAACAAACTTACACAAAAAGTTCCTGTGAAGTACTGTCTCATCACTAACAAAAAGCTAGCAGCAGGATGCTGAAATTCAAGGAACATTGCTGTAGTCATGGAAAGTTCTAGGCTATTTATCTGGTTCAGCTCCTTACTAATTTTAAGAACTTCAGCTTCCTACCTAAATGTTCTAAAGTCTCTTTTTACTCATTTAATATGGTTATAACAAGACCTTTCTTTCTACTTCCATAAATTGCTGTGAAAATTAAATGAGGAAATTTATTTGAAAATTGTTTGAAAGTAGTTTTGCTTAAGATATAAGGTATCTTTATTAATGAAAGGGATAGCAAAACAATAAGTGGAAAACAACAAAATACTAGTAACTTTCAGGAAAATTAAATTAAATTGATGCTGATGTTTTTCAGGTGAGGAAGCAGACCTGTTGCATTCGTTTGGAATTTTTTTTTTTTTTTTTTTTTTTTTTAAGTTGAATGAATGCTCAAATAATATGAGCTTGGAGGTAAGCAGAATCATTAGTCCAGGAGAGAAGGAGGGAGCATCTATTATAAAAAGGCTTGATACCGTTTTGAAACATTCAATTCATCCAAGTCCCCCTGTCCTGATTCTATCTCCCGAAAAATTCTTCTGATTGTGATTCAGCTTCTCACATTCACATGAGCCCAAAG
>NW_016803813.1:2019910-2027761 GCF_001698545.2 Rhinopithecus bieti | reverse complement strand
TTTTTTTTTTTTTTTTTTGAAGCTGAATAGCAAAATGTGTATCTACACATAAATGAGAATAGTAAACTTTCAATGCCTCAAGGCTTCCTGATAAACCAAAAGTACTATCTTTCATGTAAAATTTTGACATAAAAACCATTTTAAGAGCCAGTCCCAACTAAATCGGTGCTGTTCTTCTCAGTGAGATCTAAATCAGTGCTGTTCTTCTCAGTGAGATCTCTGTGTGAAGAACTCCGGTGAAGTGCTTTATTATTGCATATGTTTTACATACAAAATGGGTTCACATAGAGCATCTGTTACAATGCATTCAGAAACACACACACACACACACACACACACACACACACACACAGTGTGCTTATCTAATCATTTTACAGAAGATCCCTATATTTAAGTTGTCATTTTGTAAGAGTTTTATGTTTTCGCATTTGCTTTTTTGCAAAGCTTTCAACAACTGCCTAAGTTTTGAAGCATTGTGTGTGTGTGTGTGTGTGTGATCTTAAATAAGGGATTTGTATTTCTTCACCAATTACCTCTTCATTGATCTCCATTAGCTTACATAGCTCCTACATTGCCTTGTTCTGGGCATGGAAAAATATTTATTTCGATGGTTTTCACTTATAACGTATTCTTACTCTAAGTGATTCTAACAAAGCAATCAAAGTTTAAAATCCTATAACTAGAGTATTAACATTTGACCTTATGAAAGCATGTAATTTTGCCTTCTACCTTTAAGAATTTTACCTTTTGTGTAATGAGGTATCAGCATCGTTTACCTGTTAAATTAAAACATAAAATATTATTTGTTTTCTTATGGTCAGTCTATATTTCTGACATAGTTTTAATTTCTTAATATAAATATATTTCTACACCCTTACTGTAGTTTTAAAATTGTATTCATATAAATGGTTTCATTTCCTTTCTACTTGAAACTTATTTGTATCTATAAGTGATATCTACATTGTTGGCTATGTTCCTAGTGTAAACTGAATACATCCAAATGATTTCCTTTCTTCTTAAATTTGTATCACTCATATTGACAGATCAAACACATAAATTACTGGAACATTCATGTAAAGTGAAGATTACGTTTATACTTTGATGTGGAATATTTTACAATTATAACTCTAAGAAATATCTTGGATATCCGCAAGTAGGAGACGTTTTCTATAATGTCCATGCTTGGATGACCTTCTCAGAAGCCAATAACTTTACAAATAACACGTCCAATTTAAATAATATACATATACAGTAAATCACAAACAGTTGGTTTTTCTGCAATTTATCTAAATGTATTTGTCTCATCCTAATTACTCTCTGATAGACTTCCCATTTTAAAAGATTTAGCTTTGTTGTTCTCTTTTATAAACATATATATTTATACAGTATCCAACTTTGTATTTCTGCCTAAAAGCAAAGTGGAAAATTATGGTTATCTTCATCTTTGGTAAAAAAATTAATAAGAAAAATAATTCAGCCTTTTTTATTGAGTATACATAAATTGAGGATTATTTTTTATTTGAAATAATTTTCTATGCATAAGAGATGTAAACATAGGTTTCTTTCATGTGAATATTTTATATAAGCATGACACATTAATCAAAACTAAGAAATTAACACTGATATAATACTTTCAACTACAGAATTTATTCAGATTTCCTCAATTTATCCATCACTTTTCCTTTTTCTGTTCCAGGATTCATTAAAGAATACCACATTGCATTCAACCGCAGTTTAAATCTGTCCTTATTTTAAAAGAAATGATTTAATTCCTTGTTGCAATTGATTCATATGAATGCCTGAAGTTTTTTTTTTTTTTGAGTTTTAATGTTTCCACTTTCATATAGTGATTTTTCTATACGAAAGATGCAAGATAAATTATTTGTGCATTGTGTCTCCATCTGGTTTTGATTCATTAATTTTAAATCCCATTAGAGTAAAGATAATGCAATATTGAAGATTTATGTACACAGATATTATTATTTATTATTATAAACTCTTCTTTTTTGACAAATCTCGTTTTTGCTCAAGTAGGTTTACTGATAAGGGTAAATTATCCCAGCATAGTTTACCAAAAACCAAAATGATATAGGTATGTATCTGTATGTATACACACACACACACACGATTGTGTGAATGTGTAGGGGTGTGTGTGTGTGTGTATGTATGCTTTTGAAACTAACAGGTAATTTAAAACACTTTTATCTGGTGGAATAATAAAATATTTTCTAAGGTATTACCTCCTAGAATTTCATTTGACAGATAAGAAATATTGACACTGCAAGTAACTATATCCATAATGAGAAAATTTTATTATATTGGTCAATAATGTGTTAATAAATTTTACTCTTAATATGATAATTTAGCCAATTTTAATGATAACAACTTAGTATTACACAAAAAGGGCTGAACTTGGGGCTAATAAAACAAGAATTAAAATATATTCTTTCATTTACTATTTCTTTGACTTGAGATATAACAGGTGATTCAACATTTCTGAGACTGAGATTTCTGATATTTGAAAAGGAATTTTAGTGATATTATAAAATTAATCATTACCTATAAATCATCTTAAAATAGTAAAAAGGAGAGAAAAAACATGTTGATTAATAAACATATTCATATACATATATATATTTTTTTTTCAAGCAATCATTGGGCCTCAGTAATATGAACTTCATATTAAAGAACTTCTTTTATACCAAAACTTTTATAGCAAATTAAGTAAGTTAAAGGATTCATTCATACTGGATTCATTGGTATTAGCGTAACTCAAAGCAGCTGGCCTGACAGAATGATATATTGAAGTTTCAATACTGTACCAGCAAGGAGACACTTTACAAATTTGGGTGCTCTCTTTCATGATGTTTTATGTGCTTTAAGCCAGTGACCAATATGTAGTGAGTTTTCTCCGACAGCTAGAATATAGGTCCAGATGACACACATGAGGGGTAGAAAGAAAAATTAAATATCTCATTATTAAATCTAATGATGCATGTATAATACTTTGCCTTCTTATTTCTTTACTTACAATTCTGCTGATTCAGAGGAGTGCTTCCTCCAGGTAACATAAAAAATGTTCCACTGAAGTGCAAATCAACACTATCACCTTGCTATCCCTAGTGGTAAAAGGTAACAGACATTTATAGATATGTATTACAGGCAAAATCCCAAGAACTGATACCTCCCCAAAAATTGTTTCACTGATTAAGGATGCAGATGGAATTAAGATTGCTAATCAGATGACTTGAAGATGGAAAGATTGTCCTAGATTATCCAGACTGGTTCATTGTAATCAACAGTGTTCTTATAAAAGTGGAAGAATGTATGAATGTCTTCTTTTGAGAAATGTCTGTTCATATCTTTTGCCCACTTTTTGATGGGGTTGTTTGTTTTTTTCTTGTATACTTTGTTTGAGTTCTTTGTAGATTCTGGATATTTAGCCCTTTGCAGATGGTAGACTTGCAAAAATTTTCTCCCATTCTGTAGGTTGCCTGTTCACTCTGATGGTAAGTTTCTTCTTGCTGTGTAGAACTCTTAGTTTAATTAGATCCCATTTGTCAATTTTAGGCTTTTGCTGCGTTGGTTTTGGTGTTTTAGACATGAGTCCTTGCCTCATGCCTTGTCCTGAATGGTACTACTAGGTTTTTTTCTAGGGTTTTATGTAATTAGGGTCTAAACATTTTAAGTCTCTAATTCATACAGCAACAGACAATGAAAAAATGCTCATCATCACTGGCCATCAGAGAAGATGCGCAAATCAAAAGCACAATGAAGCATACCATCTCCCCAGTTTAGAATGGCAAATCATTAAAAAGTCAAGGAAGCAACAGTGCTGGAGAGGATGTGGAGAAACAGGAATACATTTACACTGTTGGTGGGATTGTAAACTAGTCAACACTATGGAAAACAGTATGGGCTTCCTCAAGGATCTAGAACTATATGTACCATATGACCAGCCATCCCACTACTGGGTAAATCATACCCAAAGGATTAATAATCATGCTGCTATAAAGGGAACCGCCACATGCACACACATGTTTATTGTGGCACTATTCACAATAGCAAAGACTTGGAATCACCACCAATGTCCATCTGTGCAGACTGGATTAAGAAAACGTGGCACATATACACCATGGAATATTTGCAGATATAAAAAAGGATGAGTTTGTGTCCTTTGTAGGGAACCATGGATGCAGCTGGAAACCATCATTCTTAGCAAACTATCACCAAGAACAGAAACCAAACACCACATGTTCTCACCATAGGTGGGAACTGAACAATGAATCCACTTGGACCGGGGAAGGGGAACATCACACATCGGGCCTATCATAGGGGGGGAGGGATTGATTGGCGGATTATACATGAATAAATGATGAATAGGGGGGTGATGGGTGGTGACCGAGTTGATGGGTGCAGCCACCAACTCGGCACAAAGTATACATATGTACAAACCTGCACGTTATGCACATGTACCCTAGAACTTAAAGTATAAAAAAAAAAAAAAAAAAAAAAGTGGAAGAATGAAGGTTGGAAGGCAAACCGTCAACCAAAGAGAAATTTGAAGATGCTGTGCTGTTAGCTTTGAAAATGGAAGGGGCTGCGATGCAAGGAAGGTAGAGAGTCTCTAAAAGCTCAAAAGGGCAAGAAAATAGATTATTAGAGTCCCTAGAAGAATGCAGCCCTGCTGACACCTTGCTTTAACGCAGTGAGATTCATTTCAGATTTCTGGACTCAAAAACTGTAAGATAATAAATTTGTGTTATTGTATGCAACTAAATTTGTGATAATTCATTACAACACTAGAAAAATAAAACATATGCAAAATTACTGTTTTATCAGCCCTAAATGGTTGAAATCAGCAATTTCTATGGGTTTAATCTGTGGATAAAATCTCATTTTTTTAGCCTCTAAGTGACTCCCCCCATCCCAGTAGTTACTTGTGTATCTGTTGCCATTTTATGTTTTTGTGTTTGACTCACACTTTTAATATAAACCAGATTGTAATGATGGGCAACTATATGATTTGACATAGGGAAGTAGTCTTGGCCAAAAATGCAGAATTAAATAACCCCAAGGTGAGATATATGATACAGACATAGGCTGCTTTTCCCCAAAATGTTTACCCTACATTATTTTAAA
This sequence comes from Rhinopithecus bieti, assembly GCF_001698545.2. Lineage (NCBI taxonomy): Eukaryota > Metazoa > Chordata > Mammalia > Primates > Cercopithecidae > Rhinopithecus > Rhinopithecus bieti. The sequence goes on along the minus strand of NW_016803813.1, from coordinate 2,022,619 downwards.
TACTTAAAATAAAATTGTAATAGGAGTGAATTATTGCCTTTTACTCATGAAAGCGCAGTTCATTATGGTCACTAGGGAGCTAAGATTGGTGATCCATAGCCTTAAATCCCATAATGTCTCATTAGACATCCTCATATCAAAGGAATTTTATAAATGCCTGGTGAATCTTCTAAATTCTCTAAGTGCCAAGAGAAGCTTCTAAAATCCTCCCAGCTAGACTGGTTTCTGATTTCTTTCAAGTTATTGCCATGATTTCAAAGGGCCACAGATTCTGAAACGGATGTCTGGAAGCACAGAGCTAAATTTTAATGTCTTTGATGTATTTATGTTCAGTCAATAATTTAGGTCATTTGAAATAATCTCTACGCATACAAAGTCACAAGGACTTTAGAATAACAGAGTTATAATATTTCTATAGTGCTGTTTTAATTAGCATACCTATGCAATGAAAAAAGGAAATTTCTAAATATTTTTAAAGGGACATGGTCATGTGGCTTTTGCATTTTTCAAAATTTTCAAAGAGGGATTCTTTTAACGATAAAGACTTGTAAACAATACACATGGGAGGAAAACTGCAGTAGGGAATAATGTTTCAAGTATTTTTAGCATCATTCTGCTATTTATTTTATACAACTTTAACTTTTTTAAGTAGATAAAATTAGTTTTTCTGCCAGCTGTTCAGACATTAGTATATGGCACATAGCATCTGGGAGTCACCGCCTTCCAAAATAAAAGTAGGTAAACCCATCACAGCACACAATTCAAGATATATTTACTTGATAACATACTGTTGAAAGAAATTGATTTGTATGAGTTAAAATAGATCATATATAATATAATGTATACAATATACATTAAACTGTACAAGTATAGTATATCCATGTATATTTTAATATACTGTATATTACTATTAAATACTTTAAATGATTTTGGTCATGAAAACTACTAGTTATGAGTGAAAAAGTCAATTAACTTGTTTTCTGAATATATTAAGCTGCACATTTTAGTGAAACTAAAAATCTATTTACTATTAAAGAGTTGAACTAAGAAGCTACTTTTTGTTTATTCTTGATTAGAAACAGATCGTTGATAAATTTGACCTCAGGTGATACTCACTGTGGTGAAAGTTAAATTTCCATGTGTTCTCCACTGCATTAGTTGGTCAAAAATATAGTATAGCTACAGGAGTGTACATATACACACACACACACACACACACATACACACATACATGAAATATGTGAGTGTGTGTGCGTGTGTGTGTATGTGCATGCATGTGTGTACGTTTTCTTCTGTCAAATCTTCTGTTCATTTGTATGTTTTATAGCACTGGGTTATGCAAGCACTTTGTAACGTTTCACAAATAACTGTCTATTCTATAGATTTCCTGATAAAATAAAAAAATATCAGCTAACAAATCTTTCTCAAAAACACAATGAATTTTTTTAAGAAAGTATATTTAGGGCCTACTTCCTTTCACTGAACTATTATCCTATATTTTCCTATTTTGTTTATTTTATCCTTAATTTGAGAATTTTTTTTTCCCAAATTGGAAGACAAAACCAATAATGTAATTGCTAAAGTACGCTTCCAGAATCAACGACTTAAGAATCAAATATTTTTCTTCAAAACAATAGCATTTGTAAATCTTAGATATTATTATAATTAAATACCTTTGCAATCAAATTGCAGTCAAATATTTCAGGGTTGTATAATAAAATGCTCACTTGTACTTTTATCATGTTTTAGTAACATGTAAGAATTGTGATTACATGCTTACTTTTAGGAGTCTCTTAGTATCAAGCACATAAATTTGTTTTCAAATGCTTTATCTATTTTAACAGAACTGTGGTTGCCAGAGATTAAGAGGCTTGGAGAATGTGTTTTACTATAGAGCAGATAAAATTTTTTTGGAGTAACAAAACCATTCTATATCTTAATGATAGTGTATTTGTCAAAACTCAAAAACTGCACATAGAAAAGAGTAAATTTGCTGTATGTATATTTAAAATAAAATTTAAAAGTAGATGAAAATGGTAATATTTCGATGGCAACTTAGATCCCTGGATGATAAGGATACATTGCACACAGTATTTATAAGGCAATGTTCTTTCAAATATTCACATAACTTAATAACAGCATATATTTTATCTGAAAACAATACCCTTACATTTTTCCTTTCCTAGAGAAATAAAATCAGTTATGACATTTGGCAATGCATATATTATGTTATTATTATCAAATAATGGAATTGTTGAGAAGATTAATAACATTTAGAAGACCAGGACACTATAGATTGATTCATGAATTACTACATATTTTATATTAGTAAACATTAGTCATATTTTATACATTTTACATGCTACCTTCTACCCGGCCTTTTCTTGTGCTCTTATTTCTTCTTATATTGAGATATATAATTTTTAAAGAAAAAAATGGAAGAAAGAAGTAAAGAAAACAGAAAAGATTTATTACACAAAGTTAATGATACTACTAGGTAAAAGTAACAAGCAAAAAGGAAGGCCTACAGTAAGTTTCTTATGATAATAGCAACTATTGATGCAATAACAGACTTAGTTGAAAGGGCTATTTGATTAATCTCTTCAACAGTTAGTCTATAAAAGTTCTAAGTTATCACGTATCTTTTCTGTTTTTTCTTTTGTTTTCCGAAAAGACACACTATAATAAACAACTTTGATATCTATCCTA
>NW_016803813.1:1997980-2019488 GCF_001698545.2 Rhinopithecus bieti | reverse complement strand
ATAATTTTAAATACATTGACAGCTTTTAGAAAACCAAGATGAATTATTGGGGAAGAAAAATAACAAAAAAGAGAAATATTAAATGTTCAATCAGAAGCCATGATTTCCAGTGCAGATGTGCTATTAATTATTCATCTGACTTTAGGAACAATTGTTTGAGACTTCAATCTCCTTATTTCAAACATAAACAAATTGATGTGAATCCTCTAATGAGTGTTTTCATTTCAGAAATTCAAAGTGTGTATAATGATTTCTTGTGTTTTGTAATAAGGAAAACACTAAATTATATTTCAGATAGTAAGCTGAGTGTGGTGGTGCTCTTGTAGTCCCAGTTACTCAAGAAGCTGAAGTTAGAGATTGCTTGAGCCCAAGAGTTTGAGGCCTCAGTGAGCTATGAATGTTCCACTGTACTCCAGCTGGAGTGATAATGGTTTGGCTCTGTGTCCCCACCCACAACTCATTTTTAATTGTACTCCCATAATTCCCACAATTATCTGGTGAGAGATAATTGTGATTGTCTGATGAGATACTGAATTGAATCACAAGGGCAGTTTAACTCATACTGTTCTCATGGTAGTGAATAAGTCTCATAAGATCTGATGGTTTTTTCACTTGGCTCTTTTTGCCTGCTGTCATCCATGTAAGACATAACTTGGTCCTCCGTGCCTTCTATTATGATTGTGAGGCCTCCCCAGCCATGTGGAACTGTAAGTCCATTAAGTCTCTTTCTTTTGTAAATTGCCCAGTCTCAGGTATGTCCTATCAGCAGACTGAAAACAGACTAATACAATTAATTGATACCAGTGGAGTGGGGTGCTGCTGAAAAGATACCTGAAAAAGTGGAAGCAAATTTGACAATAGGTAACACGCAGAAATTGGAACCGTTTGGAAGGCTCAGAAGAAGAGAGAAAAATTTGGGAACGTTTGGAAGTTTCTAGAGATTCGTTGAATGGCTTTTACCAAAATACTGATAATGATACGGACAATGAAATCTAGGCTGAGGTGGTCTCAGATGGAGATGAGGAACTTGTTGAGAACTGGAGCAAAGGTGACTCCTGTTATGTTTTCGCAAAGAGACTGGTGACATTTTGCCCCTGCTGTAGAGATTTGTGGAACTTTGAACTTGAGAAAGATAATTTAGGGTACCTAGCAGAAGAAATTTATAAGCAGCAAAGCATCTGAGAGATAACTTGGGTGCTGTTAAAGGCATTCAGTTTTATAAGGGAAGCAGGGCATAAAAGTTTGGAAAATGTGCAGCCTGACAATGTGATAGAAAAGAAAACCACGTTTTCTGAGGAGAAATTCAAGCCAGCTGCAGAAATTTCTATAAGTGAAGAGGAGTCGAATGTCAATCTCTGAGACAATGGTGAAAATGTCTCCAGGGAATGTCAGAGGTCTTAACAGCAGCCCTGCCCATCACAGGTCTGGAGGCCAAGGAGGAAAAAAAAAATTCACAGGTCCGGCCCAGAGTCTCCATGCTGTATGTAGTCTACAGACTTGATGCTCTTTCCCAGCCACTCCAGCCATGACTAAAAGGGGCTAAGCTATAGCTCAAGATATAGTTGTGGCTACAGAAGGTGCAAGCCACAAGCCTTGGCATCATCCACATGGTGTTGAGGCTGCGGGTGCAAAGAAGTCAAGAAGTGCGGTTTGTTAACCTCCACCCTGATTTCAGAGAATGTATGAAAATGCCTGGATGCCCAGGAGGAAGTTTGCTGCAGGGGCAGGGCCCTCATGGAGAACCTTGGTTAGGGCAGTGCAGAAGGGAAATGTGGGGTCAGAGCCCCCACACAGAGTCCCTAATGGGGCAGTACCTAGTGGAACTGTGAAAAGAGGACAACCTGCTGTCCTCCAGACCCCAGAATGATAGATCGACTGACAGCTTGCACCGTGCACCTGGAATAGCCACAGACACTCAATGCCAGTCTCTGAAAGCAGCCAGGAGAAAGGCTATGCCCCGCAAAGCCACAGGGGTGGAGCTGCCCAAGACCATGGGAACCTCCCTCTTGCATCAGTATGGCCTAGATGTGAAACATGGAGTCAAAGGAGATCATTGTGGAGTTTTAAGATTTGATTGCCCCACTGGATTTTTGGACTTGTCTAGGCCCTGTATCCCCTTTGTTTTGGCCAATTCACCCCATTTGGAATAGCTGTATTTGCCCAATGCCTGTGCCCCCATTGTATCTAGGAAATAACTAACTTGCTTTGATTTTACAGTCTCACGAGTGGAAGGGACTTGCCTTGTCTCAGATGAGACTTTGGATTGTGGACTTTTGAGTTAATGCTGAAATAAGTTAAGACTTTTGGGGACTCTTGGTAAGGCATGATTAGTTTTGAAATATGAGGACCATGAGATTTGGGAGGGACCGCGGTGGAATGATTTGTTTGGGCTCTGTGTTCCCACCCAAATCTCATCTTTAATGTACTCCCATGATTCCCAAGTGTTGTGGGAGGGACCCAATGGGACATAATTAAATCATGAGGGCATTTTTTTTTTTTTCACGCTGTTCTCGTGGTGGTAGTGAATAAGTCTCACAATATATGATGGTTTTATAAGGAGAAACACCTTTCTCTTGGCTCTTTTTGCCTGCTGCCATCAACATAAGTCATGACTTGCCCCTCCTTGCCTTCCATCATGACTGTGAGGCCTCCCCAGCCACGCAGAAATGTAAGTCCATTAAACCTCTTTCTTTTGTGAATTGCCCAGTCTCGGGTATGTCTTACCAGCAGCATGAAAACAGACTAATACACTGGGCAACAGAATAAGACTCTGTCTCTAAAAACCTTTTCTTTAAGGTAAATAAACAATAAATAGAAATTCAAGTAGTTTATCATGGTTTCTTGTCATTATAAAATAAACTAAATGATAAATTATATTTCAAATTGTAAAAGATTTCCATATAAGATTTCTTTTTATAAGAGTTGAATTTTTCAGTTTCTTGGATTGAGCAATTTTCTCTAAATAAACACAACATTATTTCTATATTTCTTTTTAGCTTCTTTTGAAGAAAGAACATTAAGAGCTAGAATATACAAATATTAAAATGAAATGAGCAAGTCCCAGGCTTATGATGCTTTTACTTATAATTTTTCAACTGTATGATAGTGCAAAAGTGACACATATGTATTAAAAATCGTTCTTTGAATACCCATATAATTGTTCTGTTTTTCACTTTCAGTACCATATTCATAAATTATATGAATTATTCAAGAATTTGTTGTAAAATAGGGTTTCTCATATTATGTTGCCCAACTCTTTGTTAATGTAAGTGTTAGCACATTTATGGTAAGTTAAGCTAAGCAATGATTTTCTATAGGATAAGTGTATTCAGTACATTTGCAACTTATGAGATTTTCAACTTAGAATGGGTTTATTGGTGATGCAGGATTTTTCTCAGTCCCTTTGCTGAACCTGTGGAAGGGGCACCCCATCTACTTGGCCCACTGTACTCAACCCCTTGAAGGAGGAAACACAGGAATGAGCAAGTGTGAGATCTGGCCACCCACTGCAGGCGCCAACATAGGAGGAAGCGTTGTGTGGGACCCGTGGCCAGACCAGGCATGTTGCCTCAAGGGGAATGTGGCAGTGCCCAGGTGAAGGTGCTGCCACACCAAAGTCCCAGAAGGGGTGTTACAGTACTCCTTTAGTTCCACCATCTGCATATGGCAGTCTGTTAGCAGCTCATTTGGCCCCTTGCCTCATTATGTGAGGCAACTGCACTCGATGGCAAGGACAAAAAGCAGGTATGACAGCCTTTCTGGGTGCCCACGCTCAGTGGTCCCGAGCTCTTGCCCAGCATTCAAGAAGAATGAAGTCACATGAATGATTGAAGGATGGTGAAGGTGGGGAATTTTATTGAATGATGAAAACAGTTCTCAATAGAGAGGGAAGCTGGAGAGGTAATGGGAAGAGCAGATCATCTTCCTCAAATTCAGGTTGTCTCTTCCTCTACATCAGGCCAACTCTCTCCTCTACCAACTGAATCTGGGGTCTTTATAGGCACAGGATGGGGAATGTTTGCTGACTGGTTTGTGAGAACGCAAAAAAGGTTAAAGCGAAGGCACCACTCAAAGGTGGGCACCATAGTGTAGAAACCAATTAGGAAAGTGTAGGTACATGTAAAAGAGGTGAAGGGTTGGGATCAATTAGAAGAAAGTGTGCCAAATATGAAGACATGTTCTCAATCCAGTCCAAGGATTTAATTTGTAGCTTGGATTTCCATCTTTAGATTGTCTTTGGCTTGGAGGTGGGGTTTCACCAGGTACCTGTCCTTATTTGCCTAGGCATTTGATATCTGTAACTATCATTGGGATGATATCCATTGTAAGATAAGAAGCACCTGCATATAATAATTTCATATATTATTAGAACAAAAGTATTTCTTTCACATATTCTCCTAAATATTAACTGTTTTTCTAAGTTTTTTTTTTTTTCTCAATTTACTCTTGAATGTAATAGCTTTGATAGTTGACTATCATATTATGATTATGTCTTTTGTATTTTGGGACATGTTTCAAAAACTGATGTTTAAATTCACATAAATACAATTTTGTTTGTTAGAGTTGTATTCTTTACAACTCTAGCACAGTTAGAGTTTAGTACAGTTTCTTTCCAATAGATTTATAAAAGCAAATTATATTGAAATATAAAATTATACTTCATATTGTAATTTCTGGTACAAAAACATCTGTAGCAAGTCATGTGGTAGCAAATAAAAATGAAATGTTCAAAATGTAAATTTTATTACAAATGGGATTTTAGGATGTTTTCTTCCCTGTGGAATATTTTTCATATGTGACCTAAATTTGGCTCAGTACCAAATCCTTCAACCAAAAAACCTATAAGTATGTAACGAAACATAGAAGTGATGATGTTACCTCCCAATATGGAAAAAATGGCAAATAATTTAACTTATTTACAGAAGATAGTGTAACAGATTCAAAATATATTTACAGTGTAAATCATTCTGAACTAAAATGATCTCACAAATGCAAATCTCATTCATGTCCATTTTATCCAAAAGTATAAAGTTTGCAGCTTTACTTTAAGAGACCTTAAGTTGTTAAAAAAAAAAAAAAATCCTTTCTTTTATATTTTGCGTAATATTTCACATACTTTTGGCTTAGGACCAAAATCAGGACATTTTCTGCTAACTCAGTTGGTAGTAAATTGTGAGTAAATGCTGAGGATGCTGCTAATTATTCTACTTTATGGGTAAATGCTGAGGATGCTGCTAATTATTCCACTAAACACTGGAAATATAGTGTTATTCAGCCCATACGTCAATATTGCAGAGATTGAGAAACACTTATCTACCTAAATTCAACACTTTATTCAAATGTTATCTTACATTTTCTTACTTTTATTACTTTTTTCACCTATAATGTCTCATCTTTGAACATAAAAGATTTATCTGTACATTTCATTATATACTGATGCATGTCATTTTTTGAAAATCTTTATAGTATTCAATATTGTCAATTAACACTTCAATATTCATGTCTGGTTTATTGTTTATAATAGAAAAAATTTGAAGATTTTGCATATGCCACATGATCAGTAAGTAGCAAATAGATATTATAACAAATTCTGTTGCCCTGTCCATATGCCCTCTGCATTCATATTTTTACAATGAAGGTTACTAACAGAACATTTACATTCTCTGAGAGAACTTTAAAATCTTGCCACAGGAACCTACTTATTTTCTTAATTTCTTTGTTTTATTTTTTCCTTTTAGAGACAGGTCTTACTCTGTCACACAGGCTTGAGTACAGTGGCAAGCAGAGTTCACTGCAGCCTCAAATTCCCAGTCTCGAGAGATCCTCCTTCCTTAGCCTCCCAAATCACTAGGATTATAATGCCACCACACCCAGTCTCTTATTTTTAAGCAAAACAAGTCAAAAGTTTTAAACAGATATTGCCCTTAGAAGTAATGTTCAACTAATGACTGTTGGGAGTGAAAGAATATGTAAATCAACTTCCTGTACCTTGTTTGGCTTAACTTCAAGGTGAGTTTATTTTCTCCCAGAGTTCCTCCCTGAATGAGTTCTAACAGTCCCTCTAGGCTGGCATCTTTCTGCTCTTTGTCATTCTTCCCCACTAACCCATTGATGTTTCCTTGAATCACTTTCCCTGTACCCCACAAACAAACAAACACACAAAAAACATATTTAATAAAATTTGACCTAAGATCTGCTTCTGGGTAGCCTAAACTAAGGCATTATTTATTTAAAAATTAGAGAGTTTTGAGCAACAAATCTGAAATACAGTGATCTCCTATAGAGAGATATAGGAAATCTGGGTGATCTGGGTGTGCAGAGTGACTTAATAGGAAATGTCTAGAAAAGGGTAAAAAAGTAATAGAAAAGAAAAGAATGATGAAAAACATCAGTGATGGTAATTAGACTTCCCTCAATCTTTTGACAGATCTGAAAAGGATGAATTTGAGGTAGCATTGGAGTAGATTTAAAAACAAAACCAGGTTGTTATAAATACATTGTTAGAGAATTTCAGAAGATGATGAATGAATGGATGAATGAATGAATGAACAATTGAATTCATGTTTCCTGATCAAAAAGTCATATATAATTCTAAAGTTAGTATAAAATAACTTGACTATACACTTACATACTACTGTACATGCGCAGAAAACAAGCTGTAATTGTTTATCAGTTGCCATGCCATGACTCTTGGTAAGTACCGGAATGTAAGCCAACACACTTTGTAGTTTTCCTGGGGCAGAATGGAAGGCATATCATTATTGTCCCACTCTGGAACACTGGGAAGAATGACTGCTTATTCCCTACTGTCCCTTCTAAAATTTGTGGTTACTAAGATTTATTTTGCATCCAATGTCTTAAACTATGACTATAACTCAAACTGTTGCTCTTAAGGAGTGAAAGCATCTATAATGTAGAAGATAAAGAAATGGTTTTATGCAGAGCAATAAGTACTGAAAATAAAGGCCTTATCCACTTAGCAGTGAATAGCCCTCCAAGATACTAAAGTATTAAAATAAATCAGTCACTTAACTGCACTTTTAACAAAACTTATTGTTGATGTACCATCTTTAATATAAAATTATACTTATTAAAAATTAACTACTATGATATAAGGCAAAATGACTCACCTGTTAAAAACCTGTGTTGCAATAAACTCTAAATTTGCTGATGGGCATTTCAAGGTACTAAAAATGATTCATGGAGGAAACATGAACTTGGAAGGGATGGGGATTTGGTTGAAGGATAAGGACATACCAGGAAAAGCATGCACGGTGAACAAACGCTTTGCAGTGGACACTTTTGAATAGATTGAATCAGCTGGACCATGAGAAGAGAAAGAATGGCCAGTTTGTTTGTTTGTTTGTTTTTCCTTACTTACTGAAAATATGAGTCTGGATTTTTACTTCGTGCAAAACCATGGAGAAAAAAATTGAGAAGAGGGACAAATAAGTAATTTTCTTGAACTATAGCATTCAAAGTATAATGCTGGGCCCTAACATACACTAACTCATTTAATTTACCTCATCCATTGAAGTTGATTTTATCTCTATATTTAGAATCTAAAGAAACTAAGCTTGCTTCAAATAAGTTCATTTGTTCTAAGTAACTTTCCTCAACCATAGCAGAATCATGATTCTAAATTAGAATTAAGATAACAAAAACAAAATACTTTTTTAATGTAAAATGTCATCTAATAAAGAATGGTCTTATTTTGGGAAACATGGAAAAACTCTGTCTCTACCAAAAAAAAAAAAAAAAAAAATACTCTGGGCATGTGGTGTGCACATGAAGTCCCAGCTACTCAGGAGGTTGAGGTGGGAGGACTGCTTCAGCCTAGGAGGTCGAGGTTATGGGGAGGCATGTTTGCACCAGTACACTCCAGCTTTGGTGACAGAGCAAGACTATATTTTTAAAAAAATGCTTTGATTTTACAAAAAAAAAAAAAGTATTCCAGTAACTAGTCAGCAAAATTTTATGGAGAGATACAAGAAAATAGGGGAAGACAGTCCATTTCATAAAATATCTGAAGTTTAATAATACTTTAATACCTTATTTAAACTTTCAAAGTCTTCAAAATTAACCAAGTTATTTTAATGACATTTTCCTTACAGAGGAAGTATCAAGCTAGAAAATACCCTTTCTTGGCCTATAGTTTACACGATTCTTAAGCACTCTTTTCCTGCATTTTCATTTGGTGGGTTTTGAAATCTGCATAATCACAGTAAAGAAATGAGAAAAACACAGAAAAGAAGGGCTATCACAAGAACACAGTATGAAAGCAAATCCCATCACACACACAAATATTCAAATGGAAAGCTGATGAAATGCTGCATTTGCCATTTAAAGCCTGCTTATATTGCTCTATAAATTACTGTAACACATGTTGCAAAAACTGTTTGAAAGACCTGGAAGCCTTTGTCATTTCTTCACTTATTCTGTTTAACTATTGTCTATCTCAGTAAAATTGATTCACCTCTACAATTACAGTACGGAAACACCATGAAATCAGTAAAAGAAGAAGAAAGGTGACTGTGAATTCGCTACTTATATATTAAGAAATCAGCAAAAGACACTATTTTAAAAACAAAGAACAATAAGATAAATGAGTATTGCAAAACAACTGTTTTTGACTAAAACTACAAAATGCACTTATGGCAAAAAGCATGATAGCCAAAGAATTACAAAAAATTAATTAAAACAAAAGAACAGCTTTATTGCTACTAAGTTTATAATGAGCATATATTTAGCTGAAATAAAGCATTTAGACACATATAATTCATATGGTTGTAAATGAGATATTATATTTTTATGATTCACTAACTTAACATATTAGAAGAAAAATAGGCTGGGCCCAGTGGCTCATACCTGTAATCCCAGTGCTTTAGGAGACTGAGGCAGGAGGATCTCTTGAGGCCAGGAGTTCAAGACTGGCCTCAGCAGCATATGAGACCCTGTTTCTGCTAAAAAAATAAAAAAATAAAAAATAGCTGGGTGTGGTGATGTGTACACATAGTCCTGGTCACTCAGGAGACTGAGGTGAGGGAATTGCTTGAGTCCAGGAGTTGGAGACTGCAGTGAACTATGAGTCTGCCACTGCACAACAACCTGATCAACAGAACAAGACCCTATCACTAAAAAAAAAAAAAGTAAAAGCAAAAGAAAATAATGTTTTATTAATTATGTATAATTGAACGTTTCTCTCTTTACTTTAAAATTGAATGCACAAAAACATATTAAATGGGCCAAGTAGCATTTCCACTTACATATAATATGAATGTTACTATTTCTTTTCTTTTTTTTCCATCTTGAGATAGGGTCTCACTCTGTTGCCCAGGCTGGACACACTCTCTGCTCACTGCAACCTGTGCCTCTCGGGCTCAAGCGATCCTCCCACCTCAGCTTCCAGAGTGACTGGGACCCCAGGCCTGCACCACCACGCCTGGCTAATTTTTGTATATTTTGTAGAGATGGGGTTTCACCATGTTGCTCTGGCTGGTCTCAAACTCCTGCGCTCAAGTGATCCACCCACCTCTGCCTCCCAAAGTGCGAGGATTACAGCACAGTAATTATTTCTCAATTACTATATTAAAATGGACTCAGATAGACATCTGATTTTTATCTAATAATAGCATTTGGAGATTATATATATATACACATATATATATTAACCCAAGTACACTGACATTGGAGTTAAATAAATTTTTTCCAAGCATTATCATGTGGTTGTCAATTAAGTTTTCAAGGATGCTACAAATCTGCTTTTATGTTTTTCTTTTATCTTCCTGGCAATCTAATTAGAAGGAGTGGGAGACAATTGCATAGTAGGAATTACTGTTCTACTACTCATAACCAGTTTAACCCTTGCCTTTTTTTATTGGCCTTGAAGTAGTTGTTCTAAAATAATATTTTAAAAATAGTACTTAGTAGGGTTAATAATGTTTTTATTATTCTCAAGAAAAAAAATTAACATTCTTTAAAGTAATTATTCAATAAATGGAATAAGCAGGCATATTGCAAAGTTTAATATACTCCAGCACCCCATTAAAGTAAAAGGCAAGTATCTTTATCTTGGGCTGACATGATACCTGTGGAAATGCTGTCCCACTCTGAGTTATTTGCAATCGGAACAAATTAAGCGCTTTGCATGACTTACTGGCATAACTTTTTTGAATTTCTATTAGCTGTACAGTATTTTTCTAAGACATGAGAATAAGAAGATGGATTTAGCCAGTATTAGATACCTTGTTTTTCTCCAAGGGAACAGAGAAAGACTACCATCTTTTAAAATAAATCCATATTATGTTTTTCTTTCATTTAACAGTTGTTTTGATATTCCTATCTAAGAAAAAAAATGATTAGAGATTTATGTTTTCAATTATTAAATATATAAATCTAGGAAGAGTTTTCCCCACTGAGAAAATTTCAAATTAATGACTTTCCAGTGCCAATCAGAAATTGGAGACCACAGGAAAAACAACTAACCTGAAATGCGGAAATTGGAGTTGACAGGGAGAAACCAGATCCTAACTTGGATTACTTGAGGCAGATGATGCCAGATGGCACATAAGCTAGTGAACTATAAAGCACTGGATGTACTCTTCCTCCCAAAACAACCAAAAAGCAAACAAAATGCAACTGAAAGCAAGACACTGCACATTAGGCAACAAAAGACAGTGATACCTGTGTGATGGAGAACAAATGAAGAGAACACTGGAATAGACCCACTTTATAGAGTGTCCAGTTATGGTGCAGGGTAGGGGAGCCCAGTTGAAGCCTAGCGAATGTGGCAGAACAGATACGGGAATCCAGAGAAACAAGGGAGCCCAAATTCTTGGGACAGAGTACCAGAGACAGAGTTTATTCAGAGAGTGAACCTCAGAGATCTGCATAGGGTCCCACTTTTGTATTTAGTTAACTGATGATCAGCACATGCACGTGAGGAAACCATTGAAGGCTGGAGAAAGAGCCATTAAAAAGATTAGAAGTAACAATACCTATTGCTCACAGAGGATCTTGAAAATTGCCTATCTCACTAACCGTATGTTTCAATGATCAGTTTTCTAGTGGTAAAATATTCACAAAGGATATTCCTCAGAAATAGAGAATAATTGGTCGTAGACTGGTCCTACTTAAAAAAATCTCAAAAGTAAGACCTGAAATATATAACTATTTTCAAGTAATTTAACTGCTTCTCAGAACAAAACCTAAGTGTATGTGTATAGAAATGCAATATTTTCAGCACCCAACCAGGTAAAATCAGGAAACAGGAAAATATGTCCTCTCTGGGAAGTTTTCTCTCTTCTGTTATTTTGTCCCACAAATTCTAGCTGACTTACTATTCTCAAACACCCAGTTACATCTCCTTAACTCAGTCTAACTACTAGACTCAGTCTACATTGTATCCTGGAAGTTAGCATAAGGATCACCTCATCTATCTTCTTTTTCTCTGATGTCACTGTCCTGCACTTTCTATTTTCTAATGTCTGAAAATTGTTCCTTCATATATTTTGATCAAGATTCTCATTGCTTAGCAAATGGAGATAAATTTTGTTCCTGTTACTTTGTTATAGACACAAGCCTGAACTGTGTCTTTTTTTTGGATAATTTTCACTATAATACCTGAAAAATCAATAAAATGCAGAAAATCCTAAATTTGATATAAGCAGAAAAAATAAATACAATTTTAAATTTTATTTGAACAGATTAACACACACATACCAAAAGAAGAAGGAAGAAAAACTATTCCAAATATTTTGAATGAAAATGTTTGGTTGTATATCCTTAAAAGAAAAAAGACAGCTATAAAGAAATATTAAGGAAAGTTTGTTTGCAGCTTTAAAAAAAAAAAGTATAATGAGAATAATGGGAGTCAGGTTTTCACAGTCAAGAGAAGAAAGTTACATATATGGTAAAGTGGAAAAATAGAATTAACTCTGGGATGGTGAATATATTGCTTGTAAGCTAAATGGATAGGTAAGTAGTAGGTGGGTGGGTAGATAGATGGGCATGAAGATACAGGTATACAAACATTTGTGTGTATGTATGTATGGATATGTAAGTTTTTCTTTAGCTCTGTCTAATAAAAAGACTCAGAAACAACGAAACCTTAGTAGCAATGGCAATACCTAAGGGTAATATCTAATCTGAGTTAACATTTCTGTTACTGAAACACCAGAGGTGTGGGCTAGGTCCACTACTCGCCACTACAGAATTGCCACACAGAAAGACAATGCCTGAAACAATGAGTATTGCTGAGACAGAAGGCTTTAATCTGGTGTTGCAGCCAAGGAGATGGGAGTTCAATCTCAAATTCATCTCCCTGACAAAATAAAAATAGAGGTTTACATAGCAGAGAAGAAATGTAATAATGTGTATGAAAATAGGAAGTAGGAAGGGGCAAGGAAGCAATCATGATTAATGAGGAGTCCTGCATCTCATAGTCTGAACGTGGTGATCTGCTGAGTTTCAGTTCTTTGATGCTTTTTGAGAGACCTGAAGGTCATTTCCTATGGAAGGGACTCAGATAAAACCAATGTAACCCTCAAGCTTTAAGACTAGAAGTGTCAATTTCTATGTTTATCCAAAAAACTATCTATAGGATTATTGGGTTGGTTTCATTTCCACTAAAAAAATCAATCAATCAATAAATAAAAATTAAAAATAAATAAATAAATAAAAACTGGGATCCTCAAGGAATGGGCCAGAGAAAACAAAGATGAAGCTGCAATATTTCGTGCCTAAAGTAAGGAAATGCCTGTAGTACACTATGCTAAAAAGTAAGAAAATGGTCAAGACTCATATGAGTATGTAAGAGAGACACGAGATAGCTTGAAGGATCTCCCATTGAACAAATCTATGGTAATTTAGCATTAAAATATATCATGATAATGGCTTGTAATGTATTGAGTATGATAGGAATTCTTGATTTCACAGTACTATGAATGAATTAATTAACAAGAGGAAAGGAAAAGTTTTTCCTTACAATAGAAGGGTAACTAGTAAATACAGAAAATAATATGAGTAATTTTTTAAAATCACCTAGGTTGTCTTACAGGGTTTTATAGTTTTGGAAATTATACTTAAGTTTTCAATTCCTTTTGGTTTTCATGATAAGATGCAAAAGTACTTGCAACAATAGCAAAATTTACAAATGAGATTTAATTAAATTTAAGAGGTTCTGTGAAGCAAAATTCTATCAACGGAGTAAACAGACAACCTACAGAATGGGAGAAAATATTTGCAAACTATCTATCTGAAAACATTCTATATCTAGCATCTATAAAGGACTTAAACAAATTTCTAAGAAAAGAAAACAACCTCATTAAAAGTGGGAAAAGGATATAAACAGACACTATTCAATAAAAAGATATACATGTAGCCAACAAGCATATGATGAAAAGTTCAATGTAACTGATCATTAGAGAAACTAAAATCAAAATCACAATGAGATACTATCCACTACTAGTCAGAATAGCTATTATTAAATATTCAAAAAATAAGAGATGCTGTTGAGGTTGTGGAGAAAAGGGAACATATTACTGGGAGTGTAAATTTGTTCACCAGCTGTGGAAAAGAGTGTGGTAATTCTTCAAAGAGCTGAAAATAAAACTACCACTCAACCTAGCCATTCCATTACTAGGAATGTACCCTGATAAATATAAATCATTCTACCATAAAGAAACATACATGTGAATGTTCATTGCAGCACTGTTCACAATAACAAAGACATGGAATCAACCTAAATGCCATGAGTGACAGACTGGATAAAGAAAATGTGATGTGTGTGTGTGTGTGTGTGTAATATATATATATATATATATATATATATATATAGAATACTATGCATCCATAAAAAATGAGATCATGTATTTTGCGGGAACATGGATGGATCTTGAGGCCATTATCCTTAGCAAACTAACACAGAAACAGAGACCCAAATATTGCATTTTCTTACTTATAAGTGGGAGCTAAATGATGAGAACTCATGAACAGAAGGAAGAGAACAACAGACACTGGGGCCTACTTGAGGGTGGCGCATGGGAGAAAGGAGAGGATCAGAAAAAATAACTATGGGGTACTAGACTTAGTACCTGGGCAATGAAATAATCTGTACAACAAACCCCTGTGGCATAACAAACATGCACATGTGCCCCTGAACCTAAAACAAAAGTTAAAAATTTTACACACAGTACAAATACTTAGTTCATGAAAGCATCAACGAATAATAAAATGAGTGAGGGGAATTTTGAGGAAGTCAGTATATTAATGTTTATATCATTTTGATACGGACAGGAGGCAGGGAAATACTAGGTAGAAAGGGCGGGGTCCCTGGCAAGAGTTCCACCCTCAAGCCTGGGTCCGAAGCCCTAAATGAGAAGTTCACATCCCTGTTTTCCTGCCTGAATGTTGCCTTTTGGCCTGCCACACCCCCTACCTTGTTCCCATAAAAACCACAAGCCTCCACATCCCCTACTCTATGCCCATAAAAACCCCAAGCTCCACTGGCAGAGCAGCATACCAGTGCAGCAGAGGAGAGAAAAGCAGCATTTCAATATCGAGAGGAGAAGAGGCAGCTGGACATCAGAGACTACGTTCGGGCTTCACAGAAAGATCACCTTCTTCCAACATCATTCCCTTTCCAGCACCCCCTCCATACTGAGAGTCACTTCCATCACTTAACAAAATCCTACATGCATCACCTTTCAAATCATTCATGTGATCTGATTCTTTCCGGTTGCCGGACAAGAATTCGGTATGACTGGGTGCAGGAACCCAAAAAGGCTGTCACACTGACTCTTCACTAAGCTGCTTAACACTTAAGCCACCGTGGATGGCAAAGCTAAAACAGCATTAATTGTAACACACCCCTAGACACTGCTGTGGGACTGGAGCCCAAAAGCACTCGCCCCGCCCAGGTCCCCCCTCACCTCTGTGCTCCCTCCCGGGAGGGGTTGAGCCCAGCGGGTACAAGTAAGTGACGTTTATTCCTGCCAGTGCCGAATTGGCTGGCTGGGTCCAGAGCCAGCGCACAGTTCCCACCTGCAAAAGGGTCAAGGGGACTATCTCATCTCAATTTCAAAATACCTCTCACTAATGCAAAAGAAAATGAAAGTAAACTACAGTGGAAAAATCTACCTACACAACTTTAAGCAAATGACCAAAATTAGCATTACTAATAATGTGGCAATTCAAAATTGTGTGATTCTTGATGATTTTGAGAGAAATTAAACATCGCTTATGTGATATTCTTGCCAAAAATGTATTAATTGAATCAATTAATGAGGAAATATTACGGTGACTCTACTTGAGAGACAATCTTTAAAACCTGTTTTCTTAATAATTAACTGTGCACAATGGATAACTGCAATGTGTTTATGCAAATGCCATTGCTATAGGAAATAAGCACAGAAATATTTAAGGGTAAAGACGCCTCATGTCTGCCACTTATTCTCAAATGGGTCATAACATAGCATATATACACATATAAATATACCTACATACATATATGGAGAAAATGACAAAGAAAATATAATAACGTGTTAACAACTAGGTAAGCTGAGTAAAGGATACATAGGTGTTCTATGTACTATTCTTCTGCATTGTTATTTTACATTTTAAAAAAATATTTAAGTCCCAAATATGTATTAGTATAATTAAAAGTAAAAATAAATAAATTGAATTAAAGACATTTTCAGATATTTCTTTCCTTCCATAATGCTATCAGCTGAAACGAATATTTTATTAATATTCACATAAAATCTTACTATAATATGTTTGGAGGTCAAAGAATGTTATTAGAAATAAGTCAGTTATCTTACATAATATAGATATCGGTGACAAGGGTTACAATTTTCTTGTTTTTTTCACAAAAGGACTTTGAATGGATGGGATAGATTTAAAGATGTGAAATAAGAGATAGAAAATCTGATCGTGAGTTCTAAACTTTTTAGTTACGAACATGAAGTTCAAGAGATATATTTATAAATTTCCAAAACAAAATGCACCCTGACAGGAAAAGTTATATTTTCCAACATTTATGTGTCCCATGATTTTCCCAATATTGAGAGCTTTTGATTCAAATAGAAATAATGGTGTTAAGAATATTTATTAATATAAAATATATTTTATAATACATTTTCTATCTACCTATACCAAATCTTGTACTATTATTTTTCTTATCTTCAACACTAACAATTTTCTAGATATTCTGCAATGATACTGAGCTTGTTATCTGTCAGAGTTATTGAACTTACTCTTTTGTTTTCTGTGATTCTTTCCTTCCAGACATTGACAAGCCTTTCTTGTTTCATGTTTCAACAACTCTCTGATCAAATGCCATGATTTTCATGAGGTATTCTTTAAGAACTCTCTCCAAAACATGGTCTTTTTTGAATCCCTCAATATTTATCAGCTTTATCTCCCTTGGTAGTATATGAAGCACATTGTATGTTTATCTGTTATTCCTTCAAGGGCATCTAGTGTGCAGTGACATTACAAGCAAATGAAGCAGTATTTAAAATGCATTCCAAATTCAACAACTTAGCTACCGACTTCACCAGGATACCCTATTTTTGTTATTCCCTTGAATGTTTGGCCAGCAATTATTCAGCCATTAGTTTTTTTATTTTTTTATTTCCCAGGGTGTCAATAATATAATAAAATTAATACTCTTTACCTGTGTTTTATTTTGCTTTTATCTGGTTGTATATCTATGTCTAGATTTATGAGTATGTTCTAAATCATAAGACTAACAGAAGCTCTTGAAGTTTTTGGCAAAAAGGCAAGGAGTAAGGGAGGAAAAAGGAATGAATGTATGAGCCACTGACCAGAACCAGTGCTTATGGCTTGTGCTAGACAGAGATAGGTTAAAGGAGCCCTGGTGCTGTGTTATTTCAGATGGTGCCTAAGCTTTAAGTCTTTCTATGCCACCCAATGAACCTGTGTCATCTCACCACCCAATCCCCACTTTTAAGGGTATATTCAACCTTTCTTAAGTCTAAACGATATAATTTTTTAAAATGGGGTTGTAATTAGACTAAATTGATACCAATTTAAAAGCTGTATTTACATAATAATGTTAAGTTTAGAAAATATTTCAAGATGTAACTACAGAGAAACACCAAAAACATTCCAAAGAACAAAAGCCACATCACACACACACCCACCCACACACACACACACCCACACACACCCACCCACACACACACACACACACCCACACACACACCCACACACACACACACCCACACACACCCACACACACACACACACACACACACCCACACCCACACACACACACCCACCCACACACACACCCACACACACACACACACACTGTTTTGGGAAATAATTTGTTTTAAAAAATCTGTAAAACTATTTGTAAAGTAAAATAGAATTTAGAAAATGGAAATATTTTTGACACATAGTTTAGGCAGCTATACAGTATACTAGGAGCTAGAATTTAGAAAACCTACATGTTTTATAAAATCTTTATTGTTCCTGGTTGGATTTGCAGTTTGAACTGCCAGCCTTCATGCCTCTGCCAAATTTCAAATTGATCTTAGAATGTCTAAGATCAATTTGGACACTTTGAAATACTTTGAAATCTATTTTAATCAAATGGGAAATTAAAATAAAATAAAATTTAAAATAATTTGGCTCTCTTGTTTTCTGTCACTTTCTCCCAGATTCCATTTGCCTGCTCTCTCCTATGTTGCCAGTATAAAATCCACTCTGTCCAGCTCTACCTAATTTGCTGATGGAATTGGAATCTGCTTTGTTCACTTTCTACTGAATTAAAATAGGAAGAAATAATGGACTCTATTCACAAGGTCTGAGCTCTGCTTAAAATAGGACCACCTCAGTGGGATCTCCGCCATACCTGGCTGCTTTGTCTCAGTTCTGCTTGACTGAAAATTGACTCTGCAATGTATTTCTGCGTACGAGGCTTGTTTTTCTTGGTTGCTTTATGGATAAGCATCTGATTCCCTGTGTCTTTGCTTTATTGAAAAATCTTGCACGAATTTTGACTTTGCCAGCCAGAAGAGTAAAAGCAGTTGTATTCAAAGCAAGGACTAGAAGGAAACTTGATAGCTTGAATGAATAAATAATGAGTGTATATTTTAAATGACTCATGCAAAGCTTTGACAAAAACAATTTTAAGTATCTAATTGTGAAAAATTAATGTATATCAAGTTAGGCAATATGGCTGAGTTTCTATATATTTAAATATGTGGAAAATATGAAAATTGGTGTAATTATAGTATAAATTTCAGGACAGGAATACAAATTGTGGTAGTTTAAATTCATTAACTCATGCCATGATAATTTTAGCCAACTTAATGGGTAGGCTACTGAGGCTTCTTACTACTTAAGATTAACGTTATGACAATTGTTTATATGGCTATAGGGAAGGTTTTATATTTTTTTAAACTTTCCATTACTGTTGACCCATTTTCTTTCTTCTATGATAGTTGAGGCTAGAACATATACCTGTCTTGTTTTTAACCTCTTCATTTGATAGTCAATCAATAACTGAAGATCTACATGAGAAAAATACACTTTTCTCTCAAATTTCTTTTTTCCTTTAGCTACACTCTTCTAGATTCTTACATGTATTTTCTAAGTACCTTTACCCATTCTCTTCTCTAATTCTACACTGAGCAAATCATGGCACTGGAAGTTATTATTAACAGGTATTTTTCTAAGTGCTTCATGTCCAAAAGATAGAAAAAGAATAGTCCTGTTGGCTTAAGGACAGAAAACATATTTTAGTATGAAGAAAGTACTACCTGAAAGTATATGAAAATGTTTTGATAGTGTGGTCAGGATTTCCATTTTTTACCTTGAGTGGATTTCTGACTTCTTAAAGAATTCTGGAGAAAAACATATATCAATCCAGTTTTTTTTACAACTTTAGAGATTTTATAAATTTTAGGTAGCTAAGTGGTCACACACAAGTGATACAAAAAAATGCACCACCAGAAGCTTTATTCAAAACTGCTTTTTGTGGCTGGCTTATATCTCTTTCAAGAGGAACCTCACACCTATGCAACTCTTAAAACCTCATTTCATTCTGGCTTCTTTTCAAGCAATACCAGAATTAGCCAATCAAGAGAAACTTGATAAATCCATTTGAAAATGAATCAATCTTGTCCTAGAGAATTACTTTCTAATCTCCTTGTGAACATTTGACATATGTGTTATCTATAATCCCTGACAGAACTGATTTTCTTGAAATGTCATGGAACTTGTGTCAGTCTCCTGTCCAGATGATTATCCTAAGCATATAGCCTCTATTTTCAACCAAAAAGGAATGGTGAAAAGGACAGTAGGATAATAAAAGAATGAAAATTATTATGTTGTGATTCTTTTCAAATAGACATGAAATGCAAAAATCTGTAAGTTAAACTTCAGCTCAGAAAGAGAATGAAGTTATTAGAGTCAGAATACTAACATGACTCCAGTGATCTTCATATTCCCCTTGAATATGGGCAAGATATACAACTATGATGACTTGTGATGGCAAAAGGAATTTTACAGAAATAAGTAGGGCTACTAATTCATTGAATTTAGGTTAGTCAAAGGAGATATTATTCAGACAGGATTGACCCAATCACATGAGCTTTTACAATCTGAGTCTAGGCGATGAAAAAAAATAAGAAGTCTATAAAGCCACAACAGTTTATAGTGCTACAAAATATAGCTATTTCTATTTTAAGTGATTTGCTTTGTGAAGATAATATTGTGTTGTACTTTAGATCAGACTCAGTCACGTTTGAATTCCTGTTCATGCATTTAACATATTTTTATTTAAGCAAGTTATATAACAAGTGTCATTCATACTTTTATAATATTAATTAGTATTAAATGGATAACATAAAGTTCCCAGAGGTGTTTTCATTAAAATTAGCATTCAGCACATGTTATCTTCTATTTTTTGAGATTTTAATATGTTTTTAGATAATGTTAGCATACTTTTGACAAATAATAATTCTTATTAACAGATACTAGATTATTCAGCTATTCACACATTTTCAAGATATATATCTTAAAATACATTTAGAGAGAAATATTACATACATATAATCTTAGAGAAAAATCTAATGCTTGACAATGACATGCAATATCAATCTTTAAATAAAATTATAAGCATGTGAAGAGTAAGAGTGAGGACACTGCCCATTTATCAGTACTGATAATTCTATAAAGTCTTAAGAAATATTTTATTTCTTGATTTTAGGGTATGTTTTTAGTATTTCATCATTAATACAAACCAGAAATGTATTTAAACAGAAATGTATCTTTATTTGTATTTTGCTTCAAAATTAGTGGCATATTATACATTAAACTGCACGGCATTTAGACAAAACATATGATACTTTAATCTTTTTTTAAATGCCATATCAATAGAGGATCTCTCTATCTCTATCTATATCTATATATGTGCATATCTCCATACATGTGTATTTCCATATATATAAATCAGTTTTAATGAGATTTATTTCTGTCATTGAAGGAAGAGTTATTTAAGGTCAGGCAACCCCTCATTAGTATGGCATAAGTTACACTTTGGAGGAAAAAGTAAATAAAATTCCAGTCAGTTGGTATCTTCTATCACTAAAATACACTTCCTCAATATACAGAAAACTTGATCTTAAAAAAAAATTAGTTTTCCAAAAATGTACTGAGGATTACAAAACAAGAATCTTAGATTCCATAATCATTTATACTATTGAATTTACCTTAAGGGTGAAGCTCAAAGAGCATTCAAATTACTAACGAATTCTTTACTGAAACTCTGTACTATAGAATATGAATTATTCAAACTTTCTTTGTCTAGTCAAGAGAAATTATGCCAAGTTCTAAAGAACAACAGAAATATTGAAGAAATATTCTAACACTTTTAACAGCAATAGTTATGGAACTTTTTCTTAAAACAGGCCATTGAACTATAAAACACTTCATTCTAAGGGAAGGAAATGTAACTATACCTAATATGAAAAAATGAGAGAGATGTTAAGCAATAACATAATCATTCATTATCACACCTATCTACCTAAACATTGTAATTAGCTACTGATTAATTACAATATTTATATTTTCTCCCAAAATAGTTTATTACTTTATAAATTCAAATTATTCTGATATATAATTCTATATATGATATATATATTTATATATCAATCACAATTTATTTAATCCTTTTCCTACGGTTACTTGGTTTGATTATTCCCCTTCTTCAATATTATCGTTCAAAAGGCAATGACATCTATAGACATGCCTCCATGCACATATGTGAATATTTGTGTAAGATAAAACCCTAAAAGAATAATTCCCAGCACAGTCTCTGTTTACATTTTTGATAATGCCTTCCAACTTTCCCTCCAGTCAATGACAATTTATAATCACATTAATTGAGTATTCATAGAGAGTATTCCCAATTCCCAGACTCTTTCTCAAATAAGTGATTGAAAGTATTCATTTCCCACATCCTGTCCTGTGA
>NW_016803813.1:1990470-1996124 GCF_001698545.2 Rhinopithecus bieti | reverse complement strand
GGAATGAAAAAGAGCAAAGACTACAAGAGAGGAGGAGGGATAGAAGTAGGGAAAAATAAAGGAAGGAGATATTTCTGAACTTATATAAGTACTGTTAAAGTGTGAATTTCTTATTGCTCTCTTTTTTCTCTCTACACTTTAAAATGATGTTCCATATTGCTTTTTCCTCAACTCATGTTGTTTCATTCTACACA
Source organism: Rhinopithecus bieti (assembly GCF_001698545.2). Taxonomy (NCBI): domain Eukaryota; kingdom Metazoa; phylum Chordata; class Mammalia; order Primates; family Cercopithecidae; genus Rhinopithecus; species Rhinopithecus bieti. The sequence continues at coordinate 1,995,930 of NW_016803813.1, read as the reverse complement.
TTCTTATACAGCAATTGGATTTTCCTTGAATGAAATTTTATGATAATATATGATATTATCCATATGATAGTTAATTCCAAAAAAATATAAACTCCAGGAAAAAAATGCTCATTCCTAAGACACAGACCTAAATTTCTAAATGAAGATCGCACTACAGAGGTCCTTTGTGTATCAAAAGCTTACTGAATCTAAAATTAAATTGATCACACCTTCATTATGATGCTTGCTGTTCTTCCTTGGTTCATCATTTAAGTGAATGTCTACATCAACTCTTTCAATATTTATTGACCATCTGCGACAGGCACTGTCTAGGGGCTAAAAGTTCCCAAGCAAGGATCATGGATTTCACTCTTATTTCCTTTTTTTTGCAATGGTCACATAGATTCTTTTTTTAAAAAATATCTTGAATTTGTCAATATCTTTCCCATATGCTCTGTCAATGTATTCATCATCTCTCATTTGTATTACAGCAACAATCTTCCAGCTAATTTCCCTAAATCCTACTTAGTTTCCTAGACTCTATTCTTCACTGTGCTGATATAGAAACATCAAACCTAATAATGCCAGTCTATCTTTAGACTTTTATGTTCTACTAATTGCCTTCTAGATAAAAATTCAAGTTATGCACAATTGGTGAAAATGGAAATTCATCCAAATAGCAAAAGTGAACAAACAAAACGTTAATAAATGTAAAGTAAATCTCAAATATCATGTATGTCCAAAAATAATCAACTTGAGGAATTACACTAATTGAAACAGCATTAATATTTTTAGCTAATAAACATGTATATCTGTATATCTATCCTTGTGCAGAGAAAATGAGCCTTGTATCTGTATGAATCCTAAAGCGTGCATTTCTCACATAAAATGTTATTTCCTTCCTCTCTATCCACCATCTTACTTTTTCACTGATGTCATGCTCAGTCAGAATGAACTTCCTCTTTCTAATCTTAGGTACTTAGCTCAAATGTGTCTTTCCTTTCTTTCTCTTTTTTTTTTTCTTGAGGCAGGGTCTCACTCTGTTGCCCAGGTTGGAATGCAGTGGTGCGATCATAACTCACTGTAACCTCTAACTCTTGGGCTCTAGGAATCCTTCTGCCTCAGCCTCTGGAGTAGCTTATAGTCACATGCAATGTGCAAACAGGGCAGGCTGTTTCTTGTTTGTTTGTTTTTGTAGAGACAGGATCTCATGGTCTCGCTAGTCTGTGCAGGCTGGATTTGAACTCCTGGCCTCAAGTAATTCTCCCACTTTGGCCTCTCAAAGTTCTGGGATTACAGTCGTAAGCCACTACGCCCTGTCCTAATGTGTCTTAGAAACTTTTTCAACCAAGATTTCTGCACCTCTTTGTAATAACTGCTTCCCAAATCTACCTGTCCCTCCTCTACCTATTCCTAGGAAATCAGATATATATATATATATATATATATAATATATATATATATTGCTGCCATTATAGATTAGTCTGGATTTTCTAACATTTTATCTAAATAGAAACATACAGTATGTATTATTTTTCACCTGGCATTTTTTCAGGCAGCATATTATGTTGACATTCAGCCATGCTACTGGTGTGTATCAGTAGTTCATTCCTTATCAAGGTTGAGTAGTTTCCCACTGTATGGATATGCCACAATTAGTTTACTCATTCACCTACAGATGGGCATTTGCTATAAACATCCTTAAACAGACTTTATATGGAAGTGTATTTTCATTTTAGTTTTTCTTGGAAAAAATACTTAGGAATGGAATGTCTGGGTAAATGAAAGGTATATCCCTAACTTCTGAGAAACTAATAAAATGTTCTCCTAAGTTGATGTACTTTTTCTATTCTCACTTGCAGTGTATGAGATTTCTATTTCCTTCAAATCTTTGTTAACATTTGGCATAGTCATATATAGAGAAATATGTTTTTAATTTTAGTTATTCTAATAGGCTGAAAACAATTATTGGCAAATCCCAGTAGGCTTTTTTGTTTGTTTTTTGAGATGCAGTCTTGTTCTGTCACCCAGGCAGGAATGCAATAGCACAATCTCTGCTCACTGCAGTCTCCATCTCCCGGTTTCAAGCTATTCACCTGCCTCAGCCTTCCGAGTAGCTGGGACTACAGGTGTGCACCACAATGCCCAGCTAATTTTTGTATGTTTAGTGGAGATGAGGTTTCACCATGTTGTACAGGCTGGTCTCAAACTCCCGACCTCAGGTAATCTGCCCACTTCGGCCTTCCAAAGTGTTGGGATTACACGTGTGAGCCACCGTGCCCGGCCTTCCAGCAGGCAGTTTAAAATACAAATTGACAAAGCAACTCTAAAATGTTTGTAGAAATACAAAGGGCCTAGATAGACAAAATAATTTTGATAAAGAAGAACAAAGTTGGAGACTTAACACTATCTGATTCAAGACCTAAGTATACAGATATAATATTGAAGAGTATCGTATTGATGAAAAAAGAGGCAAATAAGTGGAGCAAAGTAGAAATTTTAGAATTAGACTAATATACATATTCTTTATATTTGACAAAACTGCAAAGCTAATTTTGTGAAGAAATAAAGTATAGTCTTTTCATTAGAAGGTGCTAGAACATTTTGACAAATTGTGCTGTTGTTTTCTTGCTATGTCTCTTATTGCTTTTGATATCGGAGTCAATCTCACCTCATTAAATTTATAGGAAGTATTACCACATACTTTTAAATTTCTGGATGAATTTATGACAACTGGTATTTGTTATTTCTTAGAGGGAAGCTATTTTGAATCTGAAGTTTTCTTTGCTGGAAAGTTTTAACTTCAAATTAAATGTATTTAACATTCAACATTTTCATTAAGTTTTAGACTTTATGTCTTCCAGAAAATTTCTCATTACATTAATATTCTTGAGTTTGTTCATATAAAGTTGTTCAAAATACTTATTTTTCTATTTAAAATATGTAGAATTTGTAGTAATGTTAAAATTTTTTTATTCCTGATATTAGTAATATTTGTCTTTTTTTCCTGATCTATCTGGCTAGAGTTTATCAATCTTATGGATCTTCTCTAAGAATTAACTTTTCATTTATTGATTCTCTCACTTTTATCACTATTATTATGTTTCCTATTTCAATAATTTTCTCTCTACTATTTATTATTTCTTTGACCCATCTATGTTCCATTGATTTTTTAAAAGGATATCCTGAGATTCAACATAAGGGGATTGGGTAATTTTTCTCTCAATACTCAGATAGTGTTATTCCAAAATTTAGATATTTATATTTCAATTTTAATTTAATTAAAAATACTTTCTATTATTTTAATCTCTTTTTTAGTCCATGGTTTACTGAGATTTGATCCATGTTATTTAATTTCTAAAATGTAGGAATTTTAGATGTATTTTGTTGCTTATTTTAATTTAATTTTATGGTGGTCAGAGAAGAAAATTTTTGTGACTTGAATCATTCTATATTTATTGAGACTTGTTTTGAGGTCTTGGATATAATCTACCTCTGCACAAGTTCTTTGTATACTTTAAAAAAATGTGTATTCTGGTGGCTTGCTGTTAAGTTCTATATGGTTAAGTAAAATGGGTAATAGTGTTGTTTAAATCTTCCATATCCTTACTCATCTTTCTTCTACTTTTTCAGTGAGTTATTAAGATGAGCTCTGGGACCCAGAGCAAGATGGCTGAATAGGAACAGTTCCAGTCTCTAGCTCCCAGCTCGAGTGACACAGAAGACGGTGATTTCTGCATTTTCAACTGAGGTACCGGGTTCATCTCACTGGGGAGTGACAATCAGTGCTGGTGCAGCCCTACCAGCCAGAGCTGAAGCCGGGCGAGGCACCACCTCACCTGGGAAGCACAAGGGGGAAGGGAATCCCTTTTCCTAGCTGGGGAACTGAGACACACAACACCTGGAAAATCAGGTAACTCCCACCCTAACACTGCAGTTCACCAAGGGTCTTAGCAAATGGCACACCAGGAGATTATATCCCACACCTGGCCGGGAGGGTCCCACGCCCAAGAAGCCTCCCTCATTGCTAACACAGCAGTCTGCGATCTAACTGCAAGGCAGCAGAGAGGCTAGGGGAGGGGCGCCCGCCATTGCTGAGGCTTAAGTAGGTAAACAAAGCCTCTGGGAAGCTTGAACTGGATGTAGCCCACAGCAGCTCAAGGAGGCCTGCCTGTCTCTGTAGACTCCACCTCTGGGGACAGAGCATGGGTAAACAAAAAGCAGCAGAAACCTCTTCAGATGCAAATGACCCTGACTGACAGCTTTGAAGAGAGCAGTGGATCTCCCAACACAGAGGTTGAGATCTGAGAATGGACAGACTACCTGCTTAAGTGGGTCCCTGACTCCTGAGTAGCCTAACTGGGAGACATCCCCCACTAGGTGCAGACCAATATCCCACACCTCACACAGTGGGGTAAACCCCTGAGACGAAGCTTCCAGAACAAGAATCAGACAGGTACACTCGCTGTTCAGCAATATTCTATCTTCTGCAGCCTCTGTTGCTGATACCCAGGCAAACAGGGTCTGGAATGGACCTCAAGCAATCTTTAATAGACTTACAGCTGAGGGTCCTGACTGTTAGAAGGAAAACTAACAAACAGAAAGGACACCCACAGCAAAACCACATCAGTGCATCACCATCGTCAAAGACCAAAGGGAGATAAAACCACAAAGATGGGGAAAAAGCAGGGCAGAAAAGCTGGAAATTCAAAAAATAAGAGCGCATCTTCCCCTCCAAAGGAACGCAGCTTATCACCAGCAACAGATCAAAGTTGGATGGAGAATGACTTTGACAAGTTGAGAGAAGACAGCTTCAGTCCATCAAACTTCTCAGAGCTAAAGGAGGAATTACGTACCCAGTGCAAAGAAACTAAAAATCTTGAAACAAGAATGGAAGAATGGATAACTAGAATAATCAATGCAGAGAAGGCCATAAATGAACTGACAGATATAAAAACCATGACACAAGAAATACGTGACAAATACACAAGTTTCAGTAACCGACTCGATCATCTGGAAGAAAGAGTATCAGTGATTGAGGATCAAATGAATGAAATGAAGTGAGAAGAGAAGTCTAAAGAAAAAAGAGAAAAAATAAATGAACAAAGCCTTCAAGAAGTATGGGATTATGTGAAAAGACCAAATCGACGTCTGATTGGGGTGCCTGAAAGTGAGGGGGAAAATGGAACCAAGTTGGAAAACACTCTTCAGGATATCATCCAGGAGAACTTCCCCAACCTAGTAAGGCAGGCCAACAGTCAAACTCAGGAAATATAAAGAATGTGACAAAGATACTCCTCGAGAAAAGCAACTCCAAGACACATAATTATCAGATTCAACAAAGTTGAAATGAAGGAAAAAATCTTAAGGGCAGCCAGAGAGAAAGGTCGGGTTACCCACAAAGGGAAGCCCATCAGACTAACAGCAGATCTCTCGGCAGAAACTCTACAAGCCAGAAGAGAGTGGGGGCCAATATTCAAC
>NW_016803813.1:1974841-1987013 GCF_001698545.2 Rhinopithecus bieti | reverse complement strand
AGATACCATCTCACACCAGTTAGAACAGCAATCATTAAAAAATCAGGAAACAACAGTTGCTGGAGAAGATGTGGAGAAATAGGAACACTTTTACACTGTTGGTGGGATTGTAAACTAGTTCAACCATTATGGAAAACAGTATGGCATTTCCTCAAGGATCTAGAACTAGAAGTACCATATGACCCAGCCATCTCATTACTGGGTATATACCCAAAGGATTATAAATCATGCTGCTATAAAGACACATGCACATGTATGTTTATTTTGGCACTATTCACAATAGCAAAGACTTGAATACAACCCAAATGTCCATCAATGACAGACTGGATTAAGAAAATGTGGCACATACACACCATGGAATACTATGCAGCCATAAAAAAGATGAGTTTGTGTCCTTTGTAGGGACATGGATGTAGCTGGAAACCATCCTACTCAGCAAACTATCGCAAGAACAGAAAACCAAACACTGCATGTTCTCACTCATAGGTGAGAATTGAACAATGAGATCACTTGGACTCAGGAAGGGGAACATCACACACTGGGGCCTATTATGGGGAAGGAGGAGGAGGGAGGGATGGCATTGGGAGTTACACCTGATGTAAATGACCAGTTGATGGGTGCTGACAAGTTGATGGGTGCAGCACACCAACATTGCACATGTATACATATGTAACAATCCTGCACGTTGTGCACATGTACCCTAGAATTTAAATAATAATAATAATAATAATAATAATAATAATAATAATAATAATAAAAGAAAATGTGGCACATATACAACATGGAATACTATGCAGCCATAAAAAGATGAGTTCATGTCCTTTGCAGGGACATGGATGAAGCTAGAAACCATCCTTCTCAGCAAACTATCACATGGACAGAAAACCAAACACTGCATGTTCTCACTCATAGGTGGGAACTGAATAATGAGAACACTTGGACACAGGGTAGGGAGAATCACACACTAGGGCCTGTCAGTGGGTGGAGGACTGGAGGAGGGATAGCATCAGGAGAAATACCTAATGTAAATGATGAGTTGATGGGTGCAGCAAACCAACATGGCACATGTATACCTATGTATCAAACCTGAACATTGTACACGTGTACCCTAGAACTTAAAGTATAATAAAAAAATAAAAAATGGAAAAAAAAAAGATGAGCTCTGTTCATTTCATCTTGCAATTCTATCCGTCTGTTATTAGAGTATAAATATTTAGAATTGTCATGTCTATCTGCTATCCACCTCTTACTAGACCATAAACATCTAGAATTGTCATATCCTCTTAATGAACTGACTCTTTCATCATTATGAAGTACATTTTTTTATTCTTTAACATCATAAGATGACTTTCTTTATTCCTAGTAATATTCTTTCCTCTATAGTAATATTTTACTATTAGTATAATCACTGTAACTTTCTCTTGTTTCTAGCATGACATATAATTTTATAGTTTTACTTTTAACAATTTGTGCCTTTAGTTATAATGTGTAATTATTGTAGGTAGCAAATTGATAATCTTAGTGTTTTATCAATTCTTACAATCTCTGTCTTTTAATTAGTATGTTTGGAACATTTACATTCACATGGTTAGTTAGGTTTCAGTCTGTTATCTTGCAAATTATATTTAACTTGTGTTTTCTTTGTTGCCCCTTTCATCTTTCCATGACTTTATTTTGATTATTTTTATTATACCATGGGTTTTTTTTGTGCTTTTGTATCAGCTATTAATCTCTTTTTTTCATTCTAATGGTTGCTTTGGTTTTTTTTTTTTTTTTTTTCTTTTAAGACTAGCTTTAACTAATTTCATTTTACCTAACAGTGATATTATACCTCTTCATGTAGAGTCAGAGAAGGACCTTAAAAGAACATAATCTCATTCCTTTCTTTTAGATATCTGTGCTCTTATTATTACATATTTTAATGTCACATGTTATAAAACCTCACCATATTTCATTAATTTTGTTAGAACAATCAACTATCCTTCAAGAGAGTAGATAAAAATAAAAATATATATTTACTCAGTTACAACTTCTGGTGCTCTTCATTCCTTTTAGTAAATTCATAGATCTAATTGATATAACTTTTTTTTTTTTCTGTGATGGGCTCCCTTTAACATTTCTTGGAGTTTTAGTTCTGGTCTGCTTTTGATAGTTTATTTCATATTTTTACTGGGTATGGAATTCTGGATTGATCTTTTTTTCTCTTTGATTGATAGTTATTTTTTCTCTTTATTAAAACTGTTGCTATGTTTTTACTCATATTTGCTCAATAGAAAATGCTATATTATTTGGATATTTTATTTCTACAAAGATAAAATAATATAACTTTTCTATCTGTTTTTAGGATCCTCATCACTGGTTTTCACGAATTTGGTTATAGGGTACATTTCTTCATGTTTTTTTGCTTGGAATTCATTGCATTTCTTGAATCTTTGGGCTTATATTTTTTACTAATTTGTAAAAAAAAAATTGTTCATTATTTGGTTTGTTCTCTCTCTCTCTCGACATATTCTCTCTCTGTCACCCAAGCTGAAGTGCAGTGGCGTGATCACAGCTCACTGCAGCATTGACCTCCCTGGGCTCAAGTGATCCTGCCATCTCAACCTCCTGAATAGCTAGGACTACAGCTTACACCACAAACGTGCCTAGTTAATTTTTGTATTTTTGTGAAGATGAGGTTTTGCCATGTTGCCCAAACTGAGTTTGAAGACCTGAGCCCAAGGAATCCACCCACCTTGGGCTCTCAAAATGCTGGTATTACAGGTGTGAGTCACTGTGCACAGCCCATTATTTCTTAAAATATGTTTTCCATCTACCTTTTTACCTTTTTCTTTGGATACTCTAATTACACATGTATTAGACTGCAGGAAGTTGTTGCACAATTCACTGATGGTCTCTTTTCTCAGTATTGCTTCTTTTTTCTCTTATTCCGCACCTCCTCCTTCTTCTTCTTTTCCTTTCTCTTGTACCTTTTTATTGCCCCTATGTTGCATTGTGGATAATTTCTAATGCTGTACCTCCAAGTTTACTATTTTTTTCTTTTGCAGTATTTAATATACCATTAACCCTATCTTTTGTATTTTTCATTTTACACATCATCTTTTCATCTCCAGAAGTTTAAATTGCTTTTGTTAAATATATCACAAGTGTCTACTTAGCTTTCAAGTGCAGTTGCAAGTGTTTAATTTTCTTTTCTGCTAATTCTAGCGTGTGAATTGTCAGTTGATTGCATGATTCTAATGAAAATGTTTTGTGTTCCTACAAATATTCTGGAAATTTCCTCCCCTCCTTAGCACTCAGTAAATTGAAAACATTGATACCTTTGAATCTCTTTATTACTATTTGTCATACAATATGACAACAGTGTTATTTCTAGGGCTAATTATTCTACCCCACTGAGAGAAAACACTTCGTGTACTTTACCTAGTGTCTCTTGAATTTTGAGATTTGTCAGTTTTGTGGTACAAATAGGTACCATTCCACGGTCTGGGAAGGCCTGAGTACTTTTCCCACTAATCATATTGGGTGGTTCTTTCCCTGGCCTTAAGTATTTACCTCCGTAATATGTGCTGATCTGTACTCAGTTAAACACATGAAATGAGTCATCTGCAAAAGCTTTGAGTTATAAAAAAAAATTCTAGCTTTTTCTTCTCCAGGATTCTATCATGCTAAATAGAGTTCCTTGATCTTCCAAGATTCTCAGTTGCTTCTGCTCGACTTCAAGTCCTGCATCTCTGCACCAGGACCTGGAAACTCTCCTCAGACAGTAAGTTGGAGAAATCAAAGGGCTCACTTCATTTGTTTTTTATCACTCAAGGATCATTTTTCTTTCTGATTGACAATGTCTTGTGAGCCTTGTATGTTTCATATGCCTTATTCATTGCTTTTGTTCTTTCAGTTGAGAGGATAAACACACTATTATTTCATTTTTCAGAAGTCTATAACTGTTTATTTTCTTTTCTCCCTGGTTATACTCTAATAATCCTGTCATCTAATGTTGAAACTTGAGAAATTAAAGTACCATTTTGAAGTAATTTAAAGTTGAAAAATTTGTTCAGTACTTACATTCCAGATACATTACACAGAATGGTTATGCCATGTAGCAAAAAGACCATTCAAAATCTGGAATAACTTAAGCTAATTTTCACTGGTACATGATTATGAGTAAAAGTATAATAGGTCCTAAAATCTTTGAACAAGTGAATAAATAAATGAAAGACTGAATGAATAAATGAATTATTCAATGAACAATGTATGCTTATGCATGGAAAATAGACTGTGCAAACACATTTTAAAGATGGAGTCTTAGGTCTTCTTTGTAAATTTAGAAGTAGTCTTAGTAACCGAAGGACAGCAGGAAGGTGTGCTAGACATAGAGGAATCTGATACATAGGTGACTAAAGGATTATCAGTTTAGGTTTCCTTTTAAAATTCAGATGGCACCAAGAGAGTTTCTGTTATTCTACAAGTGTTCTAGAGTAATGTTTTCTACAACAGAACGGCTTTGGATAGCTACTCAATGCCTTATAAATGATTCATGGTCCACCTTTTTCCCAATCTGTTATCTCTGATCCTTAATAGATATGGCCCCAATTGTTTGGTTACAGTTATGAGGAGCAGTAATTTTCTTTTTTTTTTTTTTTGTGAGATGAAGTCTCACTCTGTCACCCAGGCTGAAGTGCAGTTATGCAATCGCAGCTCACTGCAACCTCCAGCCTCCGGAGTTCAAGCGATTCTCCTGCCTCAGCCTTCTGAGTAGCTAGGATTACAGTGCACCCACGCCCGGCTAATTTTGGTACTTTTACTAGAGACAGGATTTCACCATGTTGGTCAGGCTGGTCTCAAACTCCTGACCTCGTGATCTGCCCGCCTCGGCCTCCCAAAGTGCTGAGAATACAGGCGTCAGCCACTGCACCCGGATGAAGAGTGGTAACTCTTTACCCTTCCCTTTTTTTTTTTCTTTTTTTTCTTGTTTTTTTTTTTGGCGGAGTTTTGCTCTTGTCACCCAGGTTGGAGTGCAACGGCGCCATCTTGGCTCACTGCAAACTCTGCCTCTCAGGTTCAAGTGATTCTCCTGCCTCAGCCTCTCCTGTAGCTGGGATGACAGGCGTGCACCACCATGCTGGGCAAATTTTTGCATTTTTGGTAGAGATGTGGTTTCATCATGTTGGGCAGGCTGGTCTCAAACTCAATTTACCTTTTAAAACATTATGTCTATCCTCATACCTCAAGGTATTTAATGCTTGAACTAAACATAAGGTTTAAAAATTAATAATTGTATCCTAAAATGAGACAGTTTTAAAAGTTTTAAGACAATATTTTCTATCAAGAAAAGTCAGTATAAATCTGCTTTCTATTTCTGTTGACTTCAGTGGACTGTAAATGCTGAAAGGCAAAGCATTTTTTATCAGTAAGAACCAACATAATAAATATTATTGCTAAAATAGAGGGATAAGATAGGCCTTCACAAATAACATTATGAGATTAGATTCACTGTTGTCAGAATTTTTTTTCCTGTATCTCAGTGCATTTGGGGGTGACCTTTCCTTAACACTATTTCAGAAAAGATGGAATAAAATGGAAACTATTTTTTTTACTGTATTTCTGACTTTCATAGCATTTCTAAACATTTATAGAACCCCCTTGTTAAATTGCATATGCAGAAAAAATATTTTAAAAAATTATCCTGGAGACTTAGAAACTCTTTAATGATCATGCTTCATGTACACAATATCATAAGTATGTTGGCTCTTTTTCAGGTTTTTAACTTACAATTTTAGCATTATTGGTTGAAACGAATAGTTCCACACCTTGATGTTATGTATACTGATAAGAGAGTTTATGTTTAGCCTTCTGCTCAAGGATCATGCATTCTACTATAAAGTGTTAACAATTTTAAATGTAATTTTAAAATAACCAGGTAATTCAACTTCAAATAAAATAAACACATGCATACAGAAATATAAAATCATAACAGATTGCCATGTGTATCCTCTGTTTTCATATTAATTTTTTTCTATGTAACTATTGAAGCATAATGCTAAACTAAATGAAAAGGCAAAGAAGTGAGACTCAGTGAGGGAAAACATTGTGAAATAAGGACTATGTTTTCTGAAAATCATGTCATGGCCATCTGATTATCTTACAATAAAACATATAAGTGAAATAACACTATACATAAACTTCTGCTCATGTCTATTTCAAAATACAAGGTCTAAAAAATAATTGGAATATTTGCAAATATCAAGAAAATTTTAAGTATGAATTTTATGTCTCAAATTTTGAAATTTACTGCAAAACTTATGTTTTCTTATTCAAAGAAATTACCTGATTTAAAAAAGAGTATTGAAAAATCCACATGGAATAGAAGAGAGCATCTTCAAGTATACAGATTGAGGTAAAATAAATGCTTAGAACACAGATATAAATTTATCACTCCAACGAAAGGTAACATGGTTTTGCTCTGTGCTATGGTTAGGATATTTGACCCCTTCAAATCTCATGGTAAAAACTGATCCTCATTGTTTGAGGTGATGCCTAATGTTTATGTCATGGGAGTAGATCCCTCTATGGCATGGTGCCATTCTCATGGTAAGGAATGAATTTTCACTCTGTTAGTTCACACGAGAGCTAGTTGTTAAAAAGAGCCTGGCATTTCCCTCACTCCCTTTTGCCTCCTGTCTTGCAATGTGATTTCTCCACACACAGCTGCCCTGTTCCTTCTGCCATGAGTGGAAGCAGTTGGAGGCCCTCACACAAGTACATGCTGGTGCCATGCTTTTTGTACAGCACGCAGAACCATGAGCCAAATAATCCTCTTTTTTAAGTAGATTACCAGCCTTGGGTATTCTTTTATTGCAACACAAAAATGGACTAGGACACTAGATTTATTCATACAATATTTTATTTAAAGAAAGGATATGAGATTCAAAATATCAATCTATAGAAGGAATAAGGGTAGATGAGGGTAGAATGGATTGATTTGGATTGCACAAAAGTAGATAAAAATTAAATAAAAAATAAATAGGGAGAATAAAGTTTTTGAGTTGTGTTATATTACAGAAGCAATTAAAGAAATATATAATTACATGGTGTAGAGAAGATATATAAAATTGATCATTACATGCTATTACACAATGATATCGTAAGATTTGGTGACAAAGAAAATTATGAAGGAATAGGTAGTATCATAGCTTAATTTGTACCTCAACTAGAGCTTTTTTTACTTCCACTCTGTTGTATTTACATTCACAGGTGTGAAAATTCATTGATTGCTGTTATAGAAAAGACTGTGAATGATTGCTAAAATGGAACAGTAAATAACCTATTCTGAAGAGATAAAAACTATGATTATTCCTGAGTCTTTGAATATTTTCAATTGAGAGGGAAAGTATAGTGGCATTTTCAAAATAACTCTTTGAGTATATTTCATAGACTATTATTCTACATGAATCACAATATGAATCTGTTATTGTGGATACAAAAACTTCATTCACAATTATATCCTATTTTTACTCTTGAAGTGGAATATCAGAAATGTTATGAGATATTGACATTTTATTTAAAATCAATCCCTATTCACACATAGCTAGTAAATTGCTACAATTTTATTGGCCCTCATGTCTACAGTATAGTAGTTTAACCCACATCAATTCTTTAGTTCTTTCTGTAAAAGAAAAAAAATATAGTCAATTAATTGTCATGCTTTCCTAAGAGTGAAACAGTAAGCTATTATTTGATGTCCTTTAGAGTCCATACTGTTAATAATACTCAACACAGCCACAGAAATGGTAGCCACTTAAGTTTTCCTTAAATGATTACTATAAAGTAAGTTTACATTGACACACATCCTCAGTTTTTTATGTCATATTAATATTTATCATTTCACAGTACTTTTTGTCTCACATTACAGAACAAATCTGATTGTTTCTGCTATGGTCACTGATATTATCATTAGATAATATATTTTATGTAAATATTTGTGTATCTTTTTCTATATGCCTTGACTTTTGTCTTATACATAGTCAAAACACACACACACACACACACACACACACACACACACATATGTGTATATATACACACTTGATATAAATTAAACTTTTTATATGTTGGTAGATTTTCTTATTATGAAGTCAGGAGCCTGGATTTGAATCCCAGCTAACCACTTCCTCTTTATTTTCTCTGAAAAACAATATTTACTTAGGGCTCAGAGAGTCAGACAAGCAAAACAAATGTTCTGTTTCAGTCAGTCCTGTGTCATTTAAGTTCAATAAGGAATCGTTATAAAGATCTAATAGAAATGGTAATATAAATAATGCAGTTTTGTATGGCATTTCAAATGTTTCCTCAGTCTAGAAGATTTAAAGTCCGTCTGTCCACAGCAGATGAAAGTTCCCAACTACAAGAAGATTTAGTATAGCTCAGAAGGAAGCAGAAGGCAGGCATGCCTACCAGCTGGCTGGGGAAGGAGATCAGGAGCCTTTGCCGGTTGGAAGCAGCACAACAGGGGCTTTCCCATCTTACTTTTGTATTTATTATTTTTGATTGATAAGTAAACGTTGTATAGGTTTATGGGGTATACAATATGTTTTGACATGTGTATATATTGTGAAATGACTGCAAGCTCTTTAAGATCTTCATTACACAATATACTTATCATTTGTATGGTGGGAACACTTCAAATATACCCTGTTAGCAATTTTTCAGTCTACAATATATTGCTATTAACAATATTCAATATGATGTTCAATAAATCTCTGGAATTTTACTTTTCTTGCTTAACTGAAATTCTGTGTCCTTTGACCAACATCTCCCCAATTCGCCTATCACCCACCCAGGCTCTGGTAATCACCATTCTACTCTCTGCTTCTGTGAGATTTTTTAGGTTCTGCACATAAGTGATATAATTCATTATTTGTCTTCCTCATCCTGGCAAATTGCACTTGACGTAATAGCCCCCAGGTTTATCCATGTTACAAACAACAGAATTTTTCTCATTTTGAGGCTGAAAGGTATTTCACTGTGTATATATACCACATTTTCATTATCCATTCATCCATTGATGCACACTTAGTCAATTATTTGCTTATTGAATGCAAATGGAGAAATTACCTATGAAGGCTGGCTTTCACTATTCATAAGAAGGTGGTGATAGTACGACCTTCTTCACAGGGCTGATATAATACTTAAATAGGCTTATGCATGTCCATACTGTAACCTAGGGTGAGCATTCAGAAATAGCAACATTGTCAAGCTCTAAGTTGACTATTATGCTGCTTTTTATTTTTTTCTCAAATATATTTGATTTAACCTTTAAGCTAGTTTCATTTCTAAAATATTACTCTTGCCAATTTGCCCCCAATGTATTTTGAAATAATCTGTTAAACACATATTTTCCTGTCACTTTTCTCATCAGTCTTTTTTTAAGTAGTTACTTCTGTCTCATTTTAAGTATTAATTTATGTTGTATTTTAATAGATGATGATCTTACACAACATTGAACATGATACACGTGCTTTGCTATGGCTTCTTTTTTATGCAGAAACTAAATAATGTTTCATCATTTATCCAAAATCATATGTTGTATTCCAAAAATTTTCCATTCTCATTGTTCTCATTTATATGTATTTGTAGTTTAAATTATCCATATACTTTATTAAATACAACTATACATTCTCTACTTTGCTTTCTTTTCCATCAAAATTATTTTCACAGCTTTACTTTCCTTTTATTATTTCTGTTTGGTAGTCTATCCTTCCTACCACTCATTCAACGTGGTCAAGTTCGATGTGAGGATTATGTTTCTGTATTAGCTTTTTAGCTTAGACAGGGATAGTACATGATTTTAGAGCTGAAAATGAACTTCGAATGCATGAAACCAATCTACTACACTTTAGAGATCAGTAGTCTGAGAATCTCTTTTTTCTAAATAATAATAATACCAATGATAATAATAATCTCTCTTAAAACAAGTACATTTCCTGGTTGACTGGCTAAAAATAACATTGAGCTTTCGACAAGTGAAAAAAATATACAATGCATATACCTCCCCACTCCCAAAAATGATTGCAGTATTTGTGATAGGAGAGGACTTACCAAGAAAATTTATCTGTCAATACTATTGAATTTTCTTTACTCACAAACTAGTTACAAGGGATAGGAGATAAAACCTAAGGTCCTCCAAAGAAAGAAACAGTCATACACTTAGGAAGAAGTTCAACAAGAAAAACTTTGCTACACAGAAATAAAGAGTAAAATGATTGTTATGACATTCGAATAATATAGCATGGAGATTTTCTTTAAGTACTCACAAATTGGTTTTCAGAGTTTTTTCTATTGTTGTCACTGTTAATTTATACAACCTGCATATATTATTTAAAAACATCAAAATGCATGAGTAATTTAAAATATTTTTTGATTATAATGTAGTTATAATTGTCAGAAATAAATGCACATTTTCTCTCAAGAAGTTCAAGTTCATTCAGGCCTTAAAGGATTCCCATAGTTGAAGTTCAAGGGAAAATGAGTAACTCACATTAAAACCCAGAAAACCTGTAGGGAAGCAATATACTGTGAATAGGAACCAATAGCTGGAGAAAAAAAAAAAAATTATATCAGAGGAATTTCTTTAGAAACATTCTGTAACTTGCAACAGGAAAAACAGGACTCAGTATATAAAGGAGTAGTATCTTTTATATGCTCTTGAAAAAATTGTCAACATAGAAATCTATATTCAAAAAATTGCATTCAAGAACAAGGTATAAAGACATTTTCAGAAGCTTAAAACACTAAACTGTAAAGTAATTCAGTGCCTCTCATAGTATAGAGCTTCATTTATTAAATATATTCAGCTATCATTTGAAAATAAAATATTGATGAAATTAAATACTTTGGATTTCTTCTCTTTATGCAATCATAAAAAAATCTCTGATCATAAAAACAGCCAGTTATCAAGTAATACATGTTTACTGAAAATTAAACTCAGAAGTCAGTTGGTTATTTTAATTCTTACCAAATTCTTCAAGTGTTCATACTGATGACTGTTTCCATTACTTACATTTTCTAATATATTTAGGCTACTATTTCTTAACCCAATAATTGTCTTGTATTACTTTTACTTTCCTTTTTCTAATGTGTTACTATTAACTTTGCATTCATTCTTACACTTGTCCTTATTCTCACTGTTTTGGCCTTATTCTGTTGGCTATTGTATTTTAGTTATATGTTTTATATATTTTAAATATATCAATCTTGTTACTAAATTGCATTTCTATGCTGTCATCCTCCTACTCTGTCTCTCTTTTACTCTTAAAATGCAAATAATTTATGCATATCACCTATTGGAATTGGCTACATAGCTCTATCATATCCTTATCAGTCTATTTATAATAAAGTATTAATTCCATTCATACTTTCATGAGTATTCAAATATTTTGCCTTAATCTGTGTATCATCTCATGATCTTAAAAGAAAAACAATGATAAGCTTTGTCATAACATAATATGGTTTAATAGTTGAAGACTCCATGTGATTTATAATTGCCATTCCGTGGTACAGTTTAACTGGCTATTTTTAACAACCTATAATAGTCCCTTAACCTAGTGTTTAGTCCCTTTGACATTTTGAAATTTTAAAATACGTCCTGCAAAATCCATAATACCTTGTTAATACTATATTTTTTCAGTTTTATATGTAATTTTCTTTAATTTTAATGCCCCTCTTTTATCTTTTTTTAAATGCTCAAAGATTGTCCAGCTCCTAACCTCCAGAATTCAGCTGTGAGACAATTACACTCAGATATATTCATTTTTCAATAAACACATTGCTATTATTTGAAGTTAAAATAATAGTAGTAACACCTTATGTGTGCAAACAAGTGAAATTTCCATTAAATTTATTGCACAAAGTAAAATTTAATATTAATATATTTTGAACTTAAAAGGTATATTCAGGTTTGATTCAAAGTGGTGCTCCTAGATGAGTAGATTGCAAAAATTTTCTCCCATTCTGTACGTTGCCTGTTCACTCTGATGGTAGTTTCTTTTGCTGTGCAGAAGCTCTTTAGTTTAATTAGATCCCATTTGTCAATTTTGGCTTTTGCTGCCGTTGCTTTTGGTGTTTTAGACATGAAGTCCTTGCCCATGCCTATGTCCTGACTGGTACATGCTGC
>NW_016803813.1:1961019-1972978 GCF_001698545.2 Rhinopithecus bieti | reverse complement strand
AAAAAATAAAAAAAATAAAAAAATAAAAAGAAAAAAAAAGAAAAAAAAAAAAAAAAACAAAGTGGTGCTCCTAAAGAAATCATCTACACTGAAACACTTTTCACTTTCCTTAGATCCCTATGATTTAAAGTTGAAACAAGTTAGAGAATTAATTTCTCATCATAGCCAAATATTCAGAAATTATAATAGTTACTAACAGATGTTTAAAATAGTTCCCCAATCTGTAAGATACACCCAATAATGAAGTCAAAAAAGTGTGAGATTTATTGGCAAAATGATTCCTCCCTCAACTCACTTATTTAGTGTGTGTTCATGAGTAAGATATTTACTTTAAAATTTCATTTTGCTACCTTTAAAATATATATATTTTTTAATTACAAGAGTTTTATGATGGTTAAATTATTTATAATTTGGAAAGTGTCTAGTACTTAGCAAATACTATTTTATTTTCATCTCTTTTCTTACATCAATGTAGTGCTTTCTCAAATTTCTTGATTATCAAAAGTACTGATAATTTCAAAATCATGCTTTACTATGGCTTTTATTTATGCAGAAACTAAATAATGTTTCATCATTTATCCAAAATCATACGCTATATTCCAAAATTTTAGTGAAATTCACTAAAACTCACTAAAACTTAGATTTCTCGGTCCTACCTCACAGTTACTAAATCAGAATCTTCTGTAAATCTGTAAGACCCAGCATACATTTGTTCCTTAAAAAGTCACTGATGAACGTCCCAGTTGAGATCACAGTTTGTTCTATCTTCTAACAAGTGTTAGAATATATTAACAATAGCAAAATTCTTCCATGCTAGATTTGTTGAAATATTTAGAATTCATTTGCTTTTTCTATGTTGGTTATCATAAGCGTGTTTTAGTTATTTGTTTCCTTAAATGACTTCTTATCTAAAGAAGCGTTATGCAACAGTTTAGAGCCATCTGGATATTTTCCAGAATAAAACATGAGAAGCAACTACATTGAAATGTCCTGTATTGAAAGTATTGCTCATTCACCTCTTCTCATTCCGTACTATGAATCAGTGATAGATAATTATTCAAGTAATATATCATGTACTTTTGTAATAAAGAAAGTGTTATTTTAGAAATAGTCATCTAACTGTACTGATATTTCAGCTGAGGGAAGTAGTGCCCAACAGATGCACACGAAATAATACATGCCAAAACCACAGCTCTGATTCTTGTAAAACATGTGATTTTGGACCATTTGTTTAACCTCACGGAACGCAAAACTTAGTGTATTAGAAATCAAAAGCACAATAACTATATTAAAAGTCCATTTTGAGGATTATATGAATCCCCATTTTTATGTACCTGTTAGGAACTCCTAGATTTGAAACTGATAAAATGTTTGAGAGTATTTTTTGAATGGATTCTACTGCAATTTAATGAAGTACAACTCAAAGTCCATGATTTAAACTTTCTCTACAGTGCTGTTCTATAAAGACGATATCTCTTTCAGAATATTTAAGGACCTTTTCTAATCCACCTGGAATCTAAATACATTTTAACTTCTAGTCTAGTACCCAGAAGTTATTGAATTGCTTTTTCCACAAATTTGTCATTCCACAGTCCATAAAGAATAATTCAGAATAGTAGATAAAAGTAGCAAAATAGAAATGAAAACTAAATTACATGTAAAATAAAAGAGTAGGTTAAATGAACAAAACTGAAAGTTCTGCTGTTGTTAAAAAATTGCTATGTTTCAGGGAAGTACTAGAATATAACTAGATTCAAAAATGATAAGTAGATTCAAAGCTTAAAGAGATGTTTTAAACATTTGAAATAGCAAAGGCTATTATTACATATATGTATTTTAAAAGGAAAACTAAAACAATATCCAAATTTAAATTTATAAATTAAGAAAATTCAGATAATACATAATATATGAACAATATAGTAAATGTAAAGAATATAGTAAAAGCACATCAAACCTACATAAAGTTTATACCTATTAACTACTAAACACCATGACATTTAATATATTATTGAATTGTATTATAATATATATACATTTAGAGCTTTTCCTAACATAATAAAATACAAAATGAAGAATTTAAAATCTATATTGATGTGCAATTAAACATTTTTGAACATAACATATTGTGACCAAAACACTATTATAATATGTAGATCAATAAAGATTAATATAGATTAAATCGAGTTATCATGATATAAATTTTGAAACAATTTCCTAGTTTTGTATATGTAGGTTGATTTTTGTTTTCCATATTAGAAACAATATAGGAATGATGATGCTTAAAATACACACCTTGCACACTTGTCCTGTCATTTCCTTACAACAAATTATAAAACTCATAATCCTCAGACCAAAGATTATCCGGGCTCAAAATGAAATAAAACCTGCAGATGTCATTAATCAATTTTAAAAAAGAAAGATAATCATGATAAAAAAATAGCACATGGTATATAACAATATATATTTAAAATTTTATGTATTTGTATGTGCATTTTTATTTTTAAGAGAAATGAATGAAAATTGTTCACCCAGATGTGTTTTGTTTATTATGGGTGCTGGGATTTCAGGGAATCTCTCCTTGCTGTTTATATTTACTATATTAAACAATCATTTTACATTTAAAATCACACAGAAAACACTTGTAATTTGCAGTATTAGGAAAACAAAGCAAAGTGAAAAGTAACACAAAACAGTGAAATAAATGAAAAAAATCAGCTCTCTTCTAAAGATGATATAATAAGAGATGTCAAAATGTGTTCAATACATTAGTGTTTTGTATATTTTCAATAGTTTCATACACATTCATTATTTTAAAAACACATATCTACAGGTTATTTTCCATTATTAAGCCACACTTGTGCCAAAACAGTTTGAAAAAAATTTTTTCTAGCCCGAGTATTGTTAGGCTTTTAGACTCTGCTATCTGGATTGATGGAACTTGATTTTTTTTCCTCAGGATAGCCCAAATATCCTTGGAGAGGGAAAGAATAAACTGGGATATTCATTAGAATGTGTGAGTATCCTATATCAAAACAAACCCACAACATAGATTTGCACAAATGTCCCAATACAGATGAATCTTAGCACTATACTATGAACACAACAGGAAACAAACCATTGCATGAAGCATTATATACCTTTTACAAAGTTAGAAACTACACACCACATTTATTCTTCAGGAATACACTGTAAAATAAATAAAGGGCAAGGTGAATGCAAGATTCCTGATGAGGGACTCTTGAGTAGAGGAAAGTCTGGAGCTTGTGACAGTGCAGTGGCACTGGGCACCAAATGGTCAGATGTTAGACACGGTTATTTTCAGACTGTAGCTTTGGTTTTCAATGATGAATATTTATTGCAAGATGTATTAATTAAATAATTAAATAAAACTAAGTCATTAATAGATAAATGACAAGAATGCGATAAGAAGAATTGTAATTAATAGGAGAGAGAAATACTCGTATTTTATGAATTTAATTTCTACTTTAATGATTACTATTGTTTGAATTCTTTTCAAATAGTATGTAGCCTTTCTTTCTCCTTTATCAGTTGCCTCTCCCCTCCATTACTCTATAGTGACACTTATCTTTTATTATTTTTAATAATATCAAATTCTATTTCTTTCTTGAAGGGGGATTTACTAAGGACATTCAATTATAGTCTCTCTCTCTTTTATCACTCTTTCAAACTTTGTGATAAGTGAGATGAACTGCGTTTTAATTTTAAAATCATTTACATGGAGATTCTTGTCCCTTTACAAAAGATGTTTCCATTACATACCTTTAGAAATGAGGCTGTTTTAAAGTTATTTCAAAGCAATAATTGTTTTTGTTTTATCAATAAATATTTAGATCATTGCTACAATTTGTGTTTGGCTCTCAATTTATAAACATATATTAGGCATCCTTGCCTTATTTAAATAATTATCCCTCAATCTTTAAGTTTTGGAAAATGTATTTAGCTAGCCATAAGATACCAATGGCATTTAGATTCATTTAGCTGCATTAGCAAATACTAAAAAGGAAAGTTGTATTTGGACTGTCTAAAACTATTTATGTCACTGTGTTTTTAATTTGTAACATACACAGTAATATATGTTCTCACAGATAGAAATTTACAGAGAAAATAGGATATGACATTTATGAAAATTAGAATATCAAAAACGAACTGCATTTCCTTATGTGTTCACTGAGATTAAATGTTAATGAAATTCTTCCTTTTAAATTATATCCACAAGGAAAATATTAGATAAGACCATGTTATGAAGGATGAAAAATGATTGAATTGCTGGTTTTACACTTAACAATCTGGAACAGAGATGTAGCTCAATGGGGAAAAAAGGGAATTTCAGATGTTACTGTTGCTTAGATAAAATGATATTTCATTCAAAGAAATAATCAATCTTGTGCACATTTGAAAAAAGCGATTTTTTTTCATCACAAATGCCAACTGAACTGTAAATGGTGACATTTTGAATAAAGGAAAGTAAAAATAAAAACTGGTAAAGAAAATAATACTTAGCAAAGTGTACCCTTCCATTACTTGAAACAAGCTCTCAGGATGCTTTTATTATTTTAAGTGTTCCAATTTATCTTCATTCAAATTGTTTAAACAGTTTTTAGCAGAATTAAACATATTGTTGCACAAGAGTTCTTGTTATAAAATCTCAGTAAAATAGAAACATGGAGACTTCTCCTACCACCAACCTCCATCTGCCCAAATCCAAAACTACTGCAAATTTATAACTGCAGTAATGGCAACATTCTAGTCTAGACCAATTGTTGTTTCCCTAAGACAGAGAAGCTTAAATAGTGATGTTGTATATTTTGTAATTTGTTCTTCCTTTCTTTTAGATCATATAAGTAAAGCTGAAGGAACTTGATTAAAATTTGAATTATCAAAGAAATGGGGTAGAAGATGATAGAGAATTATAATGCTAGTAAGTGTAGTTTATCCACATTTAATGCCTGAGATTTCTACCAGTTTTATTTATGGTCAATATAAGACTGTTGCTTTATTATAATCAAAATAAATTTTTGCTTGAGTTATGATTTATTACCTTATTCTGAGAATATACCAATATCAATTAATTCTCCACTTTTTAAAAATATGTACATCAAAACATAGTTATTAATGTTTGAATCCAAAGTAACTGAAATAGGACACTTCCAGGAACAATAAATTATAATGACTGATAGATACACAGAAAGACATATGGAATGGGAGAGAGGAGAAAAGATTGATAGATACACAAACATAAATAATCTTCATGCTAAAATACTAAAATAAAATGAATATTCATTTGTATTAGCAATTACTGTTTGTTTCCTACATGTCATTCTTATACATCCAATTTCCCCTGAATAGATGAAACTTCAAAAGTTCATGTGATCTACTCATCCATATGTAATTGTTATAACCAATTTCATTGACAGCATCATTGTTATATCATTATGAATAGTCCTCTAACTTAATGTAAGCTTATATAATTTGTAATTAATTTTTATCTACTTATTATTCAGCATGTAATCAAGGAAACAGAAATGCTTCTAACTACAGGCTTACTTTGTTTTACTGTGCTTCACCTTTATGCATTTTGCAGACATTGCAGTTTTTACAGATTGAAGGTTTGTGGCAACCCTGCATTAAGCGAGTCTGTCAGCACCATTTTCCCAACAGAATGTGCTCACTTTATGTCTCTGTATCACATTTTACTTCTCTATCTCCAGTAATTCTTGCAATACTTTTGCAATATTACTGTATTTATTATGAAGATTTGCAATCGGTGATTTTTAATGTTACTATTATAATTGTTTTGAGGTGTCACATACTGCACCCATATAAGATGGCAAACTTAAAGGATAAATGTTGTGTGTATTCCAACTGCTCCACTAACTAGCCATTCCCCCATCTCTCTCCCTTTCTTCTGGCATCCTTATTCCCTGAGATGTGAAAATATTAAAATTAGACCAATAATAACCCTACAGTAGTCTATAAGTGTTCAAGAGAAAGGAAGAGTCCCATGTCTCTCACTTTAAATCAAAAGCTAGAATGAGTAAGCTCAGTGAGGAGGGCATGTTGAAAGTTGAGATATACTGGAAGCAGGTCTCTTATGCCAAATAGTTTGCCAAATAGTGAATGCAAATGAAAAGTTCTTTAAGGAAATTTAAAGTGCTACTCCAGTGAATACATAAATGATAAGAAAGCAAAACAGCTTATTGCTGATATGGAAAGTTTGAGTGGTAGGGATACAAGATGAAACTAGCCACATTATCTTAAACCAAACCTTAATCCAGAGCAAGGCCCTAACTCTCTTCAATCTATGAAGGGTAAGAGAAGTGAGGAAAGTGCAGAAGAAATGCTGAAGCTAGCAGAGGTCGGTCATGAGTCTTAAGAAAAGAAGATATCTTCAAAATATAAAAAAGTACAAAATGAAGCAACAAATGCTGATGTAGAAGCTGCAGCAAGTTATCTAGATGATCTAGTTAAGATAATGAGTGAAGTTGGCTACATTAAACGGCAAATTGCCCGTGTAGACAAAACAACTTTCTATTAGAAAAACATCCATTCTGCAGCCCATGAATCAAGTAGTAAACTTGACTCTCAAGTCTTATTATTTAAGTAATGAATTTCATAGGCTGTGGCTGCCATAGATAAGAATTCCTCTGACGGAACTGGGAAGACTATATTGAAAACATTCTGGAAGGGACTTACCATTATAGATGTCAATGGCATTAAGAACATTTGTGATGGAGGTCAAAACACCAACATTTACAGGAGTTTGGAAGAAGTTGATTCCAACACTCATGGATGACTTTGAGAGATTCCAGACTTCAGGGGAAAGAAGTAACTGCAGATGTGGCAAAAACGGCAACAGGGCTAGAACTAGAAATGGAGACTGAAGATGTGACTAACTTGCTAAAATCTCAGAATCAAACTGTAACAAATGAAGATTTTCTTCCTATCAACGAGCAAAGAAAGTGGTTTTTTGAAATGAAATCTACTCCTGGTGAACACACTGTGAATCATGTTGCAATAACAACAAAGAATTTAGAATTTTATGTAAACCTATTTGATACAACAGCAGCAGGGATTGAGAGAACTGACTGCAATTTTGAAAGAAGTTCTTTTGTGGGTAAAATGCTATCAAACATCATTGCATGTTACAGAGAAATCTTTCATGAAAGGGTCAATTTCTGTGGCAAACTTCATTGTTGTCTTATTTTAAGGAATTGCCACAGTCACCCTAAATTTCAGTAACCACCACTCTGATCAGTTAGTAGTCATGAACATTATATTAGTTTGTTATCACACTGCTAATAAAGATATACCCAAAATAGAATAACATATAAAGAAACAGGGTTTAATTGACTCACAATTCCACATGGCTTAGGAGGCCTCCCAATCATGTGGAAGGCAAAAGAGGAAAAAAAGTCATGGCTTCCATGGAAGAAGGCAAGAGAGAGCTGGTGTGCAGGGGAACTCGCATTAGATCTTGTGAGACTTATTCACTACCATCAGTTTGCATCCTGAATGGACTAAAAGTAGGTGCTTATATAAAAGGGAAGAAATGTAACTGTGTGTGGGAAACAGGAATTAGGGAGTGGTAAGGAAGAGAAGCTGGTAAACAGGAATCATGACGGATGAGGGGTCTGGCATTTTATTGTCTGAGGGTCAGTTTATTTAGGAAGTAATTCAGTTAAGACAAAGGTAAGTTTCAAGCTTTAAAACCAGGAAGGTCAATATCTATGCCTACCCAAAAAACAGTAAACATCAGTTCCATGGGCCAGTTATGGCAGTTTCAGTGCTTTCGTTTATTTGTAGTGATGAACATCTCCAGAGGCTTTAAAAAAAAATTTCATACCATAGTAGCCTTCATTTTAGAGTTAAGGGAGTCAGTGTGGAGATTTTAACAGGAGTAAAACATACGTATTTGAATTCTGCATTCAGGAAGATAAGGAATTAACTATATCATAACTTTGTAGGTTTTCTCTATCATCTAATCCATTAACTCTCACTCTGGTAGACTGCAATGGTTTTTCATTTACCCAGGTAGGGCAATAACTTTGAGAATGTTTCTAATAATTTCCCCAATGTCTTAGTATTTCTCTTTTCCTAGTACACAGTCACCTTGGTCAGAAACTGCATGTCCCTTTGTGGAGGGGTGGATACAATTTTATAAAATAAATTAATGGCTTGTTGGTTCTTTTTTCAAAGAAACCCATATCTCCATCAATTGAGGGCCTTGAGTTCATGAAACTGAATTTGTTAGGTCTAGAAGTGGAGTATGGAGCTATGACTTAATATTCCCTGATAGAGATAATCCCCATCTGTTGATACTATAGAAGGTCTGGCTAAGTGATTAAGAGGTGGCTGAGTAGCACATGGATATAATGAATCTACTGCAACCTGCCAACTGCCAAAGCCTTCATACTCTCTTCTCTGCAAGGGCTTCTTAAAATGTAGTTCACATGGATAGAAAGCAGGATATTCTATGAATATTAGTTGTAAAAAATTAGTTTCAACAAACTAAAAAAAATAGTATTTCCTTCCTTAAGAATATAAGCTACAAGCCAGTAGTATTAGTAGCATCTGTGATTTTTGTCACCAATAGAAAAATGTATATGATATTATGTTTATATTTCAAAATACTATAGATAGATAGATACATAGATAGATAGACAGATAGATATCCTACTTTGAAGACACAGTAGTGATAAATCTATTATGTTTTGTTACATAATATAATATTAAACACCACACATATTTAACTGTACCACATTTTATTTTATTTTGTTTTGAGATAGAGTCTCACTCTGTTGCCCAGGCTGGAGTGCAATGGTGTGATCTTGGCTCACTGCAACCTCTGCTTCCCAGGTTCAGGTGATTCTTTTGTCTCAAGCCTCCCAAGTAGCTAGGATTACAGGTGCATGCTGCCACACCCGGTTAATTTTTTGTATGTTAGTAGTGATGGGGTTTCACCGTGTTGCCCAGGCTGGTCTGAAACTCCTGAGCTCAGGCAATCCACCTGCCTCAGACTCCCAAAGTTGTAAGATTACACATGTGAGCCACAGGGGCCAGGCCTAACTATACCACATTTTAAAATTCACACATACTGTCAACATAATTAGCTTTTTCAAAATAACCTTTAGTCTTTTACCTTATCAATGTAAAATGTTATTTGCTACAGAGGTCCATAGCTTAACCAGATAGAGGGATTCATGGCCCCTATGTACACACATGTACACACCCCAGCAAACGTTTAGAATCCATACTCTAATATACACAAGGGCATTTTTGGCATCTCAGGATTAGTGATCATGGATAATTATTGAATAAAATCTTCAATTAGCCAAGACAGCTGTTAGAACCATCCAAGTGCTCAAACTAACACATTAATATTTGCCTCTAAGGTAAGTACAGCCTTATCAATAATTTAAAACGTATATGTTCTCCTTGATCTAATACCCTTACAACCTATTAATTTCCAAACATACTTTCAAGTCCTTGCCAATTCAAATTGAGAAAATTTTGCAGTCCCTTTGGTATACAGGCTATCGTCTTTGGAGGAAAATTTGTAATACTCCCTTTTAGGCATGATGTGATTTAACTTTCATTACAGGTTTAAAAGTACTGACTAATGTAGTTCTTAAATATAATGAGCTTTGCCTTATGAGAAAACAGCCATGTCAGAAACATAAATAATTTTTGTGATAGGGAAAGCTAATTTCCTCCGAGAGAAGACTTTCAGGAGAGAGTCAAGCACAAAGTGAGCAAGCAATAAGACCTCTTCCATCATTGTTGCCATCACTGTCATCATCATCACCATCTTCTTAATTTCAAGAACTGATTTTTATTTTAATATTTCAAAATTGGGGAGGGGAAGGAAACATCAAAACATGAACAAAATGCAGTTAATTTCTATGTGAGTACCAGACTAGCAACATTTTCTTGCTACTCTGTAACATCTCTATGTTTTGGCCTTACTGTCTCTGCCAACAATCCATGATTCTCAAGAAAACTTTAAATTGCACTTTTGTGCCAGGATTCTCATCCCCCTTTGGTGCTTCCACTGTATTTTGTGTAATGATTCACTGTCCTCTATTTATCAGATTTATCTACTTATCTGTATTAAGGTGATTATGCTCAGTGTTTTCACTCCTGATTTTAAAACTACTGCTCCAGTCTCTCAGGGTTGATTCACTCAAATGAAGGAGTAGAGGAGGGTAGGATGCTTCCAATATTTTATTCTCTATTTATACTGTGGCACATAGAGGAGTGAATATACAGATATAATTTTCATTTTCAGTGGTGATTTGTAGGAAACATGTACAGCCTATTTTCCAAGTCATCCTGACTTAAGCTATATTCATATTGAGCTCTACCAGAACGTTACTTTAAGATGGGGGGAAAAAGCATCAGTACTTGCCCAGCCATCAAGAAAGTTGACATTTATAACTTAGCTATTGATTTCTATGTGTATCTATCTACCAGTTATAGTCCTAGAAGAGGGAAAGGATGATTTAGGTAGATCATAAATCTCTAAAAACATCTGGACCTCACCCTTGGTGATGCACATATAGCAGCTAAGATGAACTACTTACCTGTGCTTCAGAAGGCCTCAAATTCATCAGGTTAAACTTGCTAGAGGATTAGGAATAACTGATGATAATTAAAGAAAATCAGATGATGTGCAGTATCTTTAAAGTTAGAATAATTAAACTATTCTAAATAACATTATTCTTAAACTCCCCATATAAATATTCAGAACATTTTTTTAAAAAAGAGGTTCCTTAGGATTTTGAAACCTGATAGAGATTGATAACAAGGAAAATGGTATCTGCACAAGCTACAAAATCAACACCTTCTGAGCAACTTGTGTTTTCTAAAGACAAAGAAGAATCACTGTGTTTAAAGAAATGAAAAGTCATGCTTCTTCCAAGAATCCATTATTTTCAGTGCCTTTCCTGAAATGATGCTTACCACTCCTGCAGACTAAACTAGATAAAATATAATTTCAAAGTACAGTAAAGACAAAAGACAAAAATATAAATCTAATTCTTAGAAGGCATGATGGAATAAGATGAAACTGTGAACGCAACCACTTTTATCAATAGACGGAAAATGCACTAAGGTGCTGTTTTAGTTTGTTCTTCCACTGCTATGAAGAACTACCGGAGACTGGGTAATTTATGAATAAAAGAGGTTTGATTAACTCACTGTTCTGCATGCTGTACAGGAAACATGGTTCAGGAGGCCTCAGGAAACTTACAATCATGGCAGAAATGCAAAGGGAAAGCAGGCATGTCTTCCCATGGTGCCAGGAGAGAGAGAAAGAGAAAAGGGGGAGGTGCTACATACTTTCAAACAACCAGATCTTGTGAGAACTCCATCATGAAACAGCATGCAGGGGATGGTGCTAAACCATTAGAAACCACCCCCATAATCCAATCACCTCCTACCAGGCTCCAACTCCAACAATGGGCATTACAATTCAACATGAGATTTGGATGGAGACACAGAACCAAATCACATCAGGTGCATAATGTATACACTATTTTTATGACCAATTTTCTTTGTTTCTGCAATGTAATGTTTTAAGTCAAGATTTGAATATTATTCTATAATGTTCAGTTTTTTTGTACTTTTTTTTACTTTGATTACAGCAAAGCAACAAAGGATTGCAATAAAAGTCACATAACTGGCCGGGCGCGGTGGCTCAAGCCTGTAATCCCAGCACTTTGGGAGGCCGAGACGGGTGGATCACGAGGTCAGGAGATCGAGACGATCCTGGCTAACATGGTGAAACCCCGTCTCTACTAAAAAATACAAAAAACTAGCCGGGCGAGGTGGCGGGCGCCTGTAGTCCCAGCTACTCGGGAGGCTGAGGCAGGAGAATGGCGTAAACCCGGGAGGCGGAGCTTGCAGTGAGCTGAGATCCGGCCACTGCACTCCAGCC
>NW_016803813.1:1941084-1958857 GCF_001698545.2 Rhinopithecus bieti | reverse complement strand
AAAGAAAAATGAAAAGGAAAAAGGAAGATTTTAAAGAATTTTTTTAATGATCAACTTTTCCATTCAAAGTCATCTTTGAAGCTCACATCATAAAAGATTAATTTAATAAAAAGCCACAGTAACCCTGAAAAAAGATATAAAGTATTTATTATGTGTTTCTATAACAATTTATAAAGAAAGTGATTTAAAATATTTTTCCCTTGGTCTGGAATTTTGTACTAGTTTTCATTTTATAGTTCTTTTACTAGAAATATCTGTTGAACATGGCCAGCTGCGACTTGTTTCTTGAGGTACTGTACCTAAAGCATTTTAATTAAAATAAAATTTAATGTAGAATTTTAGATGATAAAAGTCAAAATGAAAATTTTATGCCACTATCAGAGAAACATGTTGGCCAAAGTAAAAACATGTAACTATTTCATATAGCAAACACATGACAAATTCATTCTAAACTTGACCTTTCAAAAATTCTGTATTTTCCTTATAACATTACATATTTGTGTTCACATTTTTATTAACTATCAAAATTATGCAACGAATATATTATTTTAAAAAAAGTGTATCGTGTGTTTGACCCAGAAAGCTTGGAATACAAATGCTTTAGCCTTGCACGTAAGAAACAACCATTTGTCCAGTTTCAACCATTTTATGGCTGTAGGTATTTGAGAGCTATCTTGGACAATTTCTGTAAAACAGAATATATTAATATTGGAGATACTAAGTGATTATGGGGTAAAACTAGAAAATTTTGAAAAATGACTGGGGAATGCATGTTTTATTTCTAACAATATCAGACTCTGTCCTTTTCTTGTAGACTTTATATTCTCCAAATAGATTGTTCTGACTTAAACCTTGGTGTCTTTACTTATCCTTTACAACCTGTCTAGAATTCCTATGCCCCCAAATACTGTTAACTTTGCAAGTCAGCTCAAACATCGCCTTTTATCATTCCTAAGAAATAGCCAATCTGTCTTTAACATCATGGCAGAGTGTACACATTCCTAAACTGTTATTATGAAACCCATGTATTTATTATGACTTATAATCTGTTTGAAGACTTAGACTGTGAATATTTTGAAAAAAGAAAGCATTGTCTATGTCTCTTTTTCATTCACAGGCTTAAGTCAGTGCTTGGCAAGATGTAGAAACTCAGTAAATGTCAACATACAGAGAAAAAAAGAGAATAAAAATAAGAAAGAGTCAAATGATATGTGAAGGAGAAAGAAGAGGGAAAATGAGATAAAAGAACATTAATTGAATGGCTGTGAAAATCTGATATTTTAAGAAGATAAGGAAAGGCTACATGGTAGAAATCTGAAGTTGATTATATGTTTTCATACATTTGAGGGAGAAATCATTGAGGGATTGGAAATTATAAAATATGATTAAGAATGGCCCTTTGAACTTCCTATTTTAGTAGTTTCATACCATACTGAGCATTGCTGGAAGAAACAGGTATACTGGGTCCATGGTCTCCATAAACATCATGAACAAGAGTAACTCACTTTATCTTCTTTAACTTTGGAGCTTCTAGATAAAAAATTTTATTTGAAAAAAAAAAAAAACAGTGATTCTAATTTAGGAATATAAACTTCTTAGTGAAAACTTTCCATTTTACTAATATGGCAAGAGAGATTCAGAAATGTTAATTGGCTTGCCCAAAATTCTAAATGTAAAATGTAAACCTACAAACTTCTACAAGATAACGTAGGAAACAATCTTGGTGACTTTGAATTAGGTAATGACATTTTAGACATGATACCAAAAGCGCAATCCCTGAAATAAATAATATGTTGAACTTCATTAAAAATCAAATATTCTTATCTCAAGTGACACTGTTAAGATAAACAGGCAAGCCACAGAGTAGGAGAAACTATTTGTTAAATATATTTTTGATGAAGGACTTGTATCTAAAATATGCAAATAACTCTTAAAACTGAAGAATAAGAAACAAATCAATTAAAAGATGGGCAAAAGGCCTAAAAAGATGCCCAGCAAAAGGCAATATACAAATGGAAAATAAGCACATGATAAAATGCTTAGTATTATACATAATTAGGGAAATGTAAATTATAACCTCAAGATAGCATACATGCCTATTGGAATGGCCCAAATTCAGCATACTGACAACACCAATCTACACCAACAATCTACCAATTCAAATGCTAATCTTTCAGAAACACTATCACAGACACTCTCAGAAATGTTTTACCAGAGGTCTGGGCATTCCTCAGCCCAGGCAAGTTGACATGTAAATGTAACCATCACAGGCTGGGCAAGGTGGCTCATGCCTATAATCTCACAATTTAGGAGGCTGAGGTAGGCGGATTACCTGAGGTCAGGAGTTCGAGACCAGCTTGGCCAACATGGTGAAATCCCATATCTACTAAAAATACAAAAAATTAGCTTGGCATGGTGTTGGGCGTCTGTAATCCTGACTAGTAGGGATGCTGAAGCAGGAGAATTGCTTGAACCTGGGAGGTGGAGGTTGCAGTAAACCAAGATCATGCCATTGCACTCAAGCCTGGACAACAAGAGCGAAACTCCGTCTCAAAAGAAAAAATAAATAAATAAATAATAACTATCGCAGATTGTAACAAATGTTCACTCTGATAAATATGTTAATAATAATGGGAATGTGGGGAGAGAGCTGGTGAAGAGCATGTGGGAATTCTCTGTACCTTCTGCTCCATTTTACTGCAAACCTAAAACTACTCTAAAAAATTAAAATCTACCAAAGGGGAAAACAAAACAAAAAAACAAAAACAAAAAAAACAATGAACCGAGCTGCATGCTTTCTAATCATAAGAGTACTGGCTTAAATGATCACAGTATAAAATCATTGAGTCAAAAAACATGTTAAAATCTTTGATGCAAAAAGTAGTGTCACAGTCAGTTCCAGAATTAGATGTACTTTCCAGAAAATGACATTGTTTCTTTCTCTGCAATTTAAAGTTGGACTACATATATTAGAAAGTATTGTTAGTAAAATACACCTGTAATCAAAAACACTTCATAATAGGAAGAATAATAGCCAACATATTAGAAAGGACTGATACTTATCTAAGAGCACATAAAATCACATCTCATGGAAATCAAACTCAGGTATTTTAAGATGAATTAATGTCTATATTCTCATTCCTTCCCATCAGCTTTTTTTAAAATGGTATATATTTGTTATATATAAAGTTTTGGTGCTGCAAAAGGAATAGCACTTCAATATAAAATTTTCTTTTTAATTATCAGCAAAGCAAGTTACTTCTATAGAAGGATGCCCTTTACAGATGGAGCAATGGTGAGAGCACACTTGGACAAGGGAGGGGAAGGGGTTCTTACTCCTGACGCACGTGGTCCCTGCTGCTGTGTCATTCCCCTGTTGGCTAGGGTTAGACAGCACAGGCTAAACTAATTCCGATTGGCTAATTTAAAGAGAATGGCAGGGGGAGTGCTTTGGCAGGAGTCAGGGCAGAGTAGGTGGCAGGTAATCTAAATGAGTTAGGGTGGAGCAGGTGATCAGAATGAGTTAGGGTGGAGTAGGTGATCCGAATGAGTCAGGGTGGAGTAGGTAATGAAAAAAGATTGCTTTATGAGGAAGTTAAAAGTAGAAGGCAAAGAATTGAATATCTTGACATATTATTTGAAAAGTAATTTAGAACTCATATCTGATGTATTTAAAGTGTATAATATGATGTGTTGATGTACATGTAATGAAACAATTCCTACATCAAGCAAATTAGCATATTCATTGTCTCACATAATTACTCTTGTGTGTGTTTGTGTGTGGTTAGTTCTTAATGAAGTTGTTCATGTCTTCTCACTGGCTATCCTTACTCATCCCTAACTGTATAAAGAAAATATAAACACTCTTGTAGAACTAAACTATATCAGGTCTACTTTTATTTTTGCTTCTCTAGTGAAACCCTGAATACAATTTGAGTGCAATATAATACCACAGGAATTTTCTGAGTGAACAAGTTTCTTTTCTACTCCTGGGTGGAGTTGTTGGAAGTTCATAGTAATTATGAAATATTAAAACCTAAAAAAATGAGCCTTCAAACTCCAGCTATGATACACTTCTGGTTAATGGTCAAAGTTGAATATATATGACGAAACCAAATTTTCACATTTTTAAAACAAATCTGGACTATTTTATTATTAAATATAAAAGAGATTTCTATGATGAACAGATTGACAAATTTACAAAAGGGGCTGTCAAAAATATTCAATGTATACATAGAACAGAATAAATTAAAACACTGATATTTTGTAAAACTGAATAATTGTTTGGAAAAAAATGTTATTATTGTTTGAAAATAGAATGTTTCTCCAAATAAATTTCTAACACTTGACAAAATAAAATTTTAGCATGCATACATCCTAAATTTTTGTGTGCTTCACAAGGGTTAAGCATTTATTTTGAGTGTACTACACAGCTTCAATTTTTTGGTACACATTTACAAGCAGCATAGTAAATTTATACAATATCATACATAGATACTAGCACAAGTTATATAACCTGAAATGTGAAATCTTGAGGAACTGGGATTTATTGTTTTCTATCAAGTATCACATACTTTAAAAATTCCTTTCAATTAATTTTTAATTGACATATAAAGCTATGTATTTATCATATGCAATGTGAAATATATATGCACATTGTAAAATGACTAAATCTCACTAATTAGCATATGTATTACCTCACATAGTTATTTTTATAGTGAGAACATGTACACTCAGCATTTTTAAATAAGTCAATAAATTGTTATTAACTACAGTCACCATGTTGTACAATATACCTCTTGAATTCATTCTTCCCATCTCACTGATATTTTGTATCCTTTAACAAACATCGCAACAACCACCCTGTCCCCCAACCACCCCAGTCTCTGGTAACTACAATTTTACTCTCTATTTCTAGGAGATGAACTTTTTTAGATTCTTCATATGAGTGAGATCATGTAGTGTTTGTTTTTCTGTGCCTGGCCTGTTTTACTTAACATAAATTTTTCAGGTTTATCCACATTGTCACAAATGACAGGATTTCCCCATGTTTATGACTGAATAGTAGTTTATCATGTATACATGTTGAGTATCTCTTATCTAAAATGCTTGGGATCATAAGTGTTATGAATTTCATGGTTTTTTGAATTTTGGAATATTTGCAAATACATAATGAAATATCATGGGGATCGAGCCCAAGTCTAAACACAAAATTCACTTACATTTTATATACACCTTATAAACGTAGTCTGAAAGCAATTTTATACAATATTTTTAATAATTGTGTGTATAAAACAGTTTGTGTACATTGAACCTTCAAAAACCAAATGTGTCACCATCTCAGTCACCCATGTGGACAATCTGTGGTTGCTTAGCATCACCATCATTCCTGACTCTGAATTTATGTAGTACCAATAAACAATCATTTTTCTACACTTACACATAAAATAGTCCCGAACTCCCGGGCTCAAGCAATTCACCCACCTCAGTTTCCCAAAGTGCTGGTATTACAGGCATGAGCCACCACACCCAGCCACAATATTTTAGTGAACACAGAATTGTTGGAAATGATACATTAAAACTTGATTACTCACATATTAAATATCCCCTTGAGGGAATAATGATAACAGCAATTTATAGCTCACTGAATATTACCTTTGTGACATTTCATGGCTAAAGATATTCTGTCTATTAATTTAATTATTCTATATGCAGTGACTTGGACATTAGAAAGTATGAATTCACAAATCATCATCAACTTAATATTTATGACAATAGAGATCACAAAACTTTCCCCAAGAGTATGTTAATTTTAGCCACGAAAATGACCAATCTAGAAAATAAATCTATCCATTTGGACATTTCAGATACACTTGTAAGAATCAACATAATTAAAACCAATTGCACAATGCAAACCTTAAAACCAGAAGGGTAGGAAACACGGGACCAAATTTTAATGATATAATCTGTTCATTCCTTCAATTCTGTCACTTTATTTTTTCTTGAGGGTTTGTCTTAAATAGAAGGCATCCCACTTTTCTCTGAGGTGCTCTATAATCCTTATCATTCTCTCAAGTACGAAACTTACTACCTTCTCATGATTTACACACTTAGCCTTTTGGAAGATGAAAGCCATTGAAGTGATTTGTTGGTTTCTTGATTGATTTTGTAATGCTAAACTACTTCGTAGTTGCTGTCCTAAGTCAGAATATCTACACTTCACATTAAGCTCTTGAATCAAAAGGATTAATGTGGTAGTAGAAAGAGATGTGTTCCAAAGCTGAAATAAAACTAGAAATCTCCCCAAAGCAAAGGGCATGTACTTACATTGAATAAACTATGCAAATTATAAAATAATATTTCCTTATAAAAAAGGCAGAAAAATTGTCTCAAGGAAGCACAACAGTTAATCTTATAAAACTGTGCAAATATGTGTTTATGGTACATTTCTAAGTTTCTTCATAAATATGTAGTACAAGTCAATCTTCAGTAAATAAGAAAATAATTTAAACTGATTCCTTCTCCTTGTTTCAGTTGGGACAAAGCTGAAAGACCACCTCACCTTCATATTTCATGATGTCAACTGAAGACTGTTGAAACTGCATCAATATTATTTTTTTTTCTTAATCCTGCTTTTATCTCTCCCTGACATGTGTCGTTACTTCCCAACAGACTTACTGCCCACAAACCTCCATCTCAAAGTTTGTATCTTGGGAAAGAAGACCTAAGATAGTCAATGCCAGTAAAGCTGAAAGAAAGCGGACTCTAAAATAAACATTTTGTGTTTGATCAACCTGTCAACCAGAGAGCCATGGGGAGTCCTTTATAAGTTTGTAAGAGACATATACATGCACACTACTGAGTTAAGTGTCAGTAGAATAATGATTTTGGAATATATGTAATAAAGACAACTATTAAAAATTATATATGGATAAGATATTGGGAGGAAATATAAAATATTGTTTCTATGTCATTTGATGGAAATATAATTTTTCATCTTTATACTAATTTTTTATTCATTATTTTAACGAAATGATACATAAACTAAATAAATAAATTAAACCAGTAATTAAATTCAAACAATTATATTCTCAGATTTATTATTTTTATCCCTGTTTTCAGCATGCAACAGATTTCAGTCAACCCCCATAGAACATCACACACCTGTAAATTAATCTCTGGAAAGTCTTCTTTAATTTTAGTAAGCTCTAAAATGAACATTTAATGCCACAATTCTGGATTTTATATTTTTTTACATAAATGCATATTTGACAATCGTGTTTTATGTCTCATCATGAAGAACGGTGATGATATAAGAAAGCCATTTCACCTACTCTCTGATTTAAATGAGTGACACCCTTTATGTCTTTCCTATGCATTTCCACTAGCCATTATGACATTTTTTTCTGTGATCCAATCATTGGCATAATAGAACAACTACCCATCAATTATCTTCTTCCATATCACCCTATATCTTCTCTCTATATCACCCTAGTTCTCTTATAGCATATAATTAAATTCCTGCATTAAATATTATCAACAATGTCCCTTTTTTTTTTTTTATTTTTCCCGGAGTCGTGCTCTGTTGCCCAGGCTGGAGTGCAGTGGCATGATTTCCGCTTGCTGCAAGCTCTGCCTCCCGGGTTCACGCCATCCTCCTGCCTCAGCCTCCCAAGTAGCTGGGACTATAGGTACCCGCCACCACATTTGGCTAATTTCTTTGTATTTTTAGTAGAGACGGGGTTTCACTGTGTTAGCCAGGCTGGTCTCGATCTCCTGACCTCGTGATCCAGCCGCCTCGGCCTCCCAAAGTGCTGGGATTACAGGCATGAGCCACCGTGCCCAGCCATCAACAACCTCTTAATTGCCAAAAGTAGCATCTTCTTTTCTGCCTTTGGATTACCTAATAGAGTGCTTCACCCTTGAGTGTCCTTCATGGTTGAACTGTGTTGTTGTTGTTTTTACTTTTGTTGCTGTTGTTGCTGTTCCCTGGGGATTTTGTTTGTTTTGCCTTGTTATTTAACAGCCTTCTCCATGCTGTCTTTTAAAAAATCACATCCAACTCTCATAGCCAGTCATATTTAATTATACCTTTAAATGCTTTCTAATATGTCATCTCCCTTTCATTCTCATAACCAGTGCTCTAGATAACTATACTTATCATTTTCCCACAGACTGATTCAATGCTCGTATTTATTTATTTATTTATTTACTTATTTTGGAGATCTTGCTCTGTCGCCCAGGCTGGCGTGCAGTGGTGTGATCTTGGTTCATTGCAACCTCCGCCTCCCGGGTTCAAGCGATTCTCCTGCCTCAGCCTCAAGAGTAGCTGGGACTACAGGTGCCCGCCACCATGCCCAGTTAATTTTTTGTATTTTTAGTAGAGATAGGGTTTTACTGTGTTAACCAGTATGGTCTCGATCTCCTGACCTCTTGATCCGCCTGCCACGGCCTCCCAAAGTGCTGGGATTATAGGCATGAGCCACCGCCCCGGGCCCAATTTTTAAAATTATACTTATTTTCCATCCAGCCCTCTATCCACCCAATCATTTACACCTGCAGCTGCTGGATTAACATTTCAAA
Source organism: Rhinopithecus bieti (assembly GCF_001698545.2). NCBI lineage: Eukaryota > Metazoa > Chordata > Mammalia > Primates > Cercopithecidae > Rhinopithecus > Rhinopithecus bieti. The sequence continues at coordinate 1,950,274 of NW_016803813.1, read as the reverse complement.
ATCACAGTTCTGTTCATATTAGACACTTCTTCAAATCATTCACTGGCTTACTTCTGGAATTTGTAGTTCTTTACTGTGAGCCTTCAATTTATTTTCCAATCCCCTTACCTATAATTATATTCAGATGTTGCTGTCTACTTCGTTTCCAGAATATTTCAGATATTTACATGAATTTGCTCCAGTTCTTCAAAATCTGAAGTGGCCTCTCCCTCCTATGGGTAAACTTCTCAAAGGTGTTTTGTTGTTATTGTTGTTGTTGTTTTTTAAACATTACTTTCCTTAGTGTGTCTTTCTTGATTCTCTCTGCACACTGCTTATGTACATGAATCATTTCTGCCCATTCTCACTAGGAACTTTGCAATTCCTAATCTCCTTGCCTGGAGTGATATTCGCCAAGTAAGTTCAAGATTGGATTTTGTGGGTCTTGACTCGTCATTCTCTCACAGATGTTTTCCTTGATGTAAACTAGTATAATCTACATAGCACTTCTCAGTGTCTAAAATTATCTCTTTGTTGTATGTATTCACATTTTTTTCACTGTCTACTCCCTATAAGCTAGATGGGAACAGGAATCTTGTTTTAAATTATTTCGGGGGTTGTACTCTGTACTTTTGGGGGTCGTATAGATGTTACAGAGGTGAAAACAAGAGATTTCATCAAAATGTCCAGTTTATGGTAATGGAGCCAATATTTCTATCTTGGTATATCTGAGTACATTTTTCATCTTCCACTCTACAAGTGGAGGATGAAAGAGATAAAACTTCTTTTGGAATAAAAAGAGATAAAACTCAAAGAACAGCTGTGGCTTTCACTTGAGATCCAATTTCCTCACCCTTAAAATGTACACAATAGTGCCTATTTATGTTTTTATTGTGCAGATTAAATGAGATAATATTTCTCCCCAATGCTTAAATAGTTCAATATATGGTGCTACGAGGTTATGTGTGGCAGTTTAGAGTTAATGGCAGGTAGTAGCTTAGTTTTTCCAGAGGATGGAATGTAGTGTGCAAACCATGGTTATCGATACGCTAGTTGAAGGAAGTCTTTGGTATGTTTAGCATTTTTAGTTTGGGGCTAACCAAGTTCCACATAATAGACTAAGTACATCATGTGTCCTAAGAAACAGAATCACATAATTAATTATATTTCATTTAATTCTCCTATCTTTGTTATTTTCTCCAGTTTACATATCAATCAAACCAAATGATATAAAAATTACATATGAAAACAAAAAGATTATGTATACAGACTCATCTGTTTTAGTCATCTTAAAGTGGGTCTATTGTCATTTGCAAACTCTTTTGGGACATTTTCAGGATAATTATTTAGTAATATATCAAAAGTTTGTAAATATATATAGATATGTACTTATGTAAAGTAATTGTGCTCTGTGTGATTCCAGAATTCACATTTACCATTAAAAAACAAACAAACCTGATAGGCTTTGTGATGATGTAGAGTTATTGAATAAAGAAAAAGGGTATTAATTTTTCTCTAATTTTATCTGCATGTTTTATATTTACAAAGGAGCACATTATTATAGAACATAATTTTAATTATGAGAGAGAACGTTTGTTGAGATGAATACATCTAGAAATGGTTTCCAATAGTGTTAAGAGTGTTTTTTAGTGATAAAATCTTGGAGCTACTGCCACCTTTTAATAAAAACTTATTTGAAATTTTGAAATCATGGGACTATTTCATTTAAGTAAAATCAACTTCTATTACTGAGACAATTTCAGTGGAATTTAATGAAAAACCCTGAATAGTCATTAATCATCTGTTGACAGTAAACACATTACAACTTCAGTGGAAATTTAGAGATACAGAGACAAATATGTACACTCAGCATATAGCAAAAATATACCTAAATTTTAGTTCAATATGTAGCAGACTTAAGACAGGTAACTACTATAAATTTGGAAATCAAACCTATGATACAAAATTATTGGATATTTTGCTGCACGTGTTTCATGTTTAGCATTCATACTATTCAACAAGTTCAAAATATAAAGAATACAAATTTCAACAAGTGTATTTACAGACACTGTTTCTTTCAAACCAACAGTGAAATATATAGCAACAGTTAAAAAAAAAATCAAAAAAATCTCCCTTCATGGAATATCACTAGATGGTACCATGCCCTTCTTTCTTGGAGATATAGACACTTAAAATAATTGAGGTTTACCAAAGATGCCCAGAAGTTTCTCTAAATATACTAGAGTGGGATCATTCTGACACAATAACATATGCCACAAACTACCAAAAGCTGTAAAATGTGCCACCAATATAAATTGTTTTAAAAACAAAGTTGGGCAAGTATTTGGAGAAAAGAAATACTGAAGTGCAGACCTGCTAAATCAAAAGGAAGCGATGGGCAATAAATGCCAAGCTACTGAGTTCCTGTGAGATTTACTGCCGGTTCTTACTGTGCAGTAGTCTCATTTTTTTTTCCTGTGAGGAAAATGAAGTTATTATAAGATATCAGGCCAAACCTCATGAAATGTCACGAAAAAGCATTAAAAGTGGTCACTTTCTGCATGAAACTCCTGAAGATGATTTTGTAACTATCTATAGAAAACCAAAGCTATTTATAGAAAGAAAAAAATAAAAAAAAAAAATTTTCTGAGTAATTTCATTTTGTTTAGGTTTCTTAATACAGGACATTTCATTCTTTTGTATTTCTTAAATGCGCATATATTTAAAAGACATTAAATTCTGTTATTGTTTGTGGTAATGAATGTACTGTTTTAAATGAGGAAGACATTATTGACTCCATCCATTAATATTTTCTCACAAAGAAAGCATTAATATTTATATAGGGCTGAATACTGACTTATTTTAAAATTAACTGCCATTTTTAAAGATGTGGCCCATGGCAAGGTCCTTCTAAATACTGTACTCTAACAGCTTTACCTAGAAAAATTCAGTGAAATTCAATAAGTCTGCAACTGAATTATCTAGGTCAGACACACCTCTCCACCAACACACTGCTGTTCTTTCTACAAACCTCTTTGGCTAAATCACTCTAGAATCCTTTCCCAAAATGTAAACACTGGAATTAACTTTGGATGCTCTTCCTTTACACTGACTGTGACGAACTTGGGAATGTTCAACTTCCTAAATCTCTCTGCAAAGACAAACTTGTTTTCTAGCTGATAAGAACACTGTCAATAGATGATTTTCAGTGTTGGCTCCTTCTTAGAAGTTTGCCTTGGCTTGAGAGAGCTGTCTCAGCCAAGGTCATAGTGTTGGGGATGTGGCCCACAATCAGTGACAAATTGCATGAGCGTACACAGACTTTCCTCTTTTAGCCCAGGGCAGAGCATCTCTAACCAGGCATTTAAGCAATTCTACAGACTCTCTTTTTGGTCTGTAGAAGCTGCTTGGACTCTATCACAAGTCGATTTATCCCACTGCCCATGTCTGCTTCCTCTGTTCCCTTTCTAAAGACATTTGTATCATGGGTGGTCTTTAATAAACACATTGAACACTAAACCGTCTCACAGTTTGCTTCACAGATAATTTTATTTGCAATGCCCTCATACATTATCCCTCAAATATTTTCAGCAGTACCTCTACCTATATCAAAAATGCATCTAATTTTATAATTTCTATTGTTCTGTTTTATTATAGACTTAATCATTTCTATATTAGATCAAAGAAAGATCGCCTAACTGGGGCACACTTTTTCTTGTCCTATTTTCTTCAAGTATAATATCACACACGAGAAAGAACTTTATTGCAAAATAGATTGTGTTACTCTTCTCTCTTTATTCCCTCAGTGATAATCCAACAATTACAGAATAAGGTTTAACCTTTACATCACATATTAAGTCTATTTTTAAGTTGTGCCCAACTTTTCCAGACTCAACACAGTTTATTCAAACTTCTGTACCCTAGGATTTAGTCTTTCTAACAGTTCTTTCTTCCCTGAAGGAAAGGTACCTTAAACTACCTTTATTTTCTCCATTGTATATAATTACAGTTACTAGAGAAACAATATCATCCTGACGCACATGAGCGTTGATTTGTCCAATAAATTTTGCATTTACCCAAACAGCCTTATAAGTGGGCACATTTCCATAGGATTTTTATCTTTCAAATATTGACAAATATTGACCAAAAGAGTGACAATGAGGATAACATGTTGTCCAACATTATTGAAAACTACAGCACATAGTCCTTTTTAAAAAACTTTGGTATTAACATTAAAAACAATTGTAAGTCAAAAAACTTGTTCTCGCTCATAAAATGTGAACACATTCAGCAAAGGGCCTACAAAATTTGCATATATTGTGTGCCCAGCATGTGTCAGTTTGTTGAATAAAATGAACGATTGCTGGTTTAAATTAACATTATTTCTATAACACTTAAACCACAAATCACACTAATTTTGACATTTTACATATATACATAAAATGTATATTTTAATATTCTACAGTTCTAAATTCAGAAAGTACAAATAAAGAGCAAACTAGAATTTTTCTGTTTTATCTTATTTTTTAAAGCTCTTTTTTTCCTATCCATCTTATCTTTAAATTAACTTGTAGGGATTAAATCAATATCTTTCAGGGCTTTTGTTACCTTATCTTGATTTGATGTCTCAGAACTAACAATGAAAATGCAGCTTATGTTTAGGTTTAGCTTTTCTATTTGAACCTACTGAAGGACAGAACTTAAATTTCTCCAGACTATCATTCTCATTTAGATTTAAAAATCACTTTCTGTTAAAAGAGGACATTTTGCTACCATCATTATTATTTTAAAATTTTAGTGAATTATTTCCAAAGTTATCTATCTTCTCTACAGATTCTCTTTGCATGAATTTTAAATATTCTAAGATATTTTCCAAAACCTCTGAAGGCTGTATAAATGTTAATCATTGTGACTTTCTGGGATTACTTGTATCAGTCTCACTGAAGATTTAAGAGATTCCCTTTATTTATTCAAAGTTACACATACTTTTAAAGTCTGCCTTTAGAAATAATAATAATAATGAGATTTTCTTCACTGGAAGAGTAGACATTTTGGATTTGGGAAAAATTTGTGTTCCCTTTAAGTATTTTTTAGACTAAATGTCTCTGTTTTAACTGTTCTTTAGATATCATTTAATTTAGATTCTACCCTATCCGGGAAACGCTCTGTTCATATTCATTTTTACCTAGGTAATATTAAAAGGCGGCATGTAGAGCTGAGCACTAACATTTCAAGAGTCTGATAGAGCAGAGTTTCAATGGGATTACTATAATTTAGGTTTATGCTAATACAGCCTAAAGTCACTTCAGCTTTTGAACAAATCTTGCTGGAACATGTGATTTATCTGCCCAGGAAGACTTACAGAAATAAAATGTTTAAATCTTTTTCAAACAGTGATAACTTTCTTTCAGTATTTTCCCCTTCGTTGACTTCCCTCTTCCACTGTTTCTTTATGTCTTTATGTTTTCTTCATACTCCTCATAGATAGATAGATAGATAGATAGATAGATAGATAGATAGGGTTTTTGTTTTTTGTTTTTTGTTTTTGTTTTTTTTTTTTTTGGTAGATGCAAGGTCTTACTTTGTCACCCAGGTTGATTTGGAACTCCCAGCTTCAAAAAATCCTCCCGCCTGGTCTCAGGGATTACAGGCGCAGGCCACTGTGCCTTGCCTATAGTAATTGTTCTCTATATTTGTAAGTATTTGAAATTATCTTTGTGATTTCGCTATATAGGTTTTGTTTTACTGTTTTCTTTTAAAAAAAAATTTGTGAAAGATCTTTTTTTTATTTTTTATTTTTTATTTTTTTGAGACGGAGTCTCTGTCATACAGGCTGGAGTGCCATGGTACGATCTCGGCTCACTGCAACCTCCGACTCCTAGGTTCAAGTGATTTTCCTACCTCAGCCTCCTGTGTTGCTGGGATTTCAGGCACGCGCTACCATGTCCACATAATTCTTGTATTTTTAGTAGAGATGGGCTTTCACCATGTTGGTCAGACTGGTCTCGAACTTCTGAGCTCGAGATCTCATTTATTTTTAAATGAAGTAGATTGGAGAGAATCGTAAGGAGACGTTTTGCTTCTCCTCTAAAGCTTGCACTTTATATTCTACACATTTGTTTCCTAGCTTGGATTACCTCTTTGCTGCCCTCAGTTCTTTATCTTGCTTCTCTTCTCAACTTAACTCACACTTGCCTATAAGCCAGTCCGCCTAATGACTAATCAAATAACACTTTCACTTAAACTTCATATTTACTATCTGTACACATTTTTAATTTGAAGATATTTGGCTTTTTTAATATATTACAGTTTGAGGTATCATCTTTAAGATTACTTTTCAGAATTTCAGGAAAAGGCTGCTAATCAGAAATTGTAGACATTCAAAAAAAGAAAATCATGTACATTCAATAAATGAAAGACAGAAGAATAACTCTCTTTAATCAAGGAAAGAACAATGTCAGCATTTCCCAAGTCTTGTTATCATTTATGTTGCTCTCATTGGTGAGAACCTGCCAGTGTCCAGGAAGCCATTTCCTCTACCACGTTTTAAAACAGACCATCTTAACCTGACCTTGCTTCTTGTTAAGGAATATCTAATGGTTTTAATTCCTAAATGTGTCAACACTGCAAACTATAAGAAAACTAGAATAAAAAAGAACACAATTTTATTAAACATCTTGTGTGTGGAAGTTTTTTAGTAAGGAGAAAATTATAAATATTTGAAGAGTGCATCAAAAAGAAAATGAATAAATGTATCCACTAATATGTAAAAAACCATGAGGGCATATGTACAGAATTTGTACAAATTGAAAGGAAGAAGCAGAAGCAGGAGCACACCAAAATAAAAATAATTATTTCATTATTGCTATTGATACTGGCGAAATAGAGCATCACATTGCATTGCTGTGGCATAGATTTAACGCTTTCGGAAATTATTGAATCTGCATTATGTAGCATGAGTTGTAATAATATTTAAAACTGACATAGTAACTTAGTATCTGATAATACACCCGTGACTCCCTAGTGCATACACAATCCTATTTTAGCACCTATTATCATTAGCAGACTTATTTTATTTGTGTGTTTGTTAGTGGATTTATTGCCCTTGTTTCCCACTATTTCAATCATTCTATGCAACTGCTTTAATCCTCTTTACCTCCAAATCCACAAACAAACCCACACTTGATGCAAATTTGAATTGAGGGCCAGTGTTTTCTCACCTTTTATTCATTTATTTTTTCTGCATTGAAATCAATGTTGGGCACATAATAGAAGCTCGATTAATTTAGTTACAATTTCTCACATGTAAAAACAAACAAACACAAAACTACAGTATGAATTTATCAATTTAAAACCAAATTTAAAAGTGAAAAATTGGAAAAGCTATGAACATCCAAAATTTTGAAAATTAGAGCAAAAATAGCAATAACCAATCAAATTAAACAAAAACACATAAACCACTTTGAGTATCAGCTAATTAGATGACATCACTAAACTATATATTGAAAAAAATTCAAATTATACGTTATTGTATATAAAAATTAATATACAAATGTATTTTGAGGTACATTAGAACTACATATAAAACAATTTGAAAGAATAGTTCCAAATCTCATTAACTCATACAGCCCCTTGAGGTTCTTTTCAAAGCTATGATTCCAGAATAGTTGGCAAACTCAGGGAATTCTGAGACAGCTAGTGAAATTCACAGATATAATAAATATGATGAATGTTACTTGCAATATGGAGGTAAGGCTACATTTTTAATTATCTGTATATTTTATTAATATCAAAACTAGGCAAAAATTGGAAGATAAATTGTGTTATAAAATATATATATAATAGAGCCTCAATTAGATATTAACATATATTAGTTATCAAAGTATACATTTTTTATATTATTTTGCATGTGTTCATTGTATAGTAAAATGTAAAGTAAAAGGTGGAAATATCAGATAAATTAACAAAAGACTATGATGTTTAAAATAAAGGGATGGAGAAAATCTACCAAGCAAATGGAAAGCAGAAACAAGCAGGGTTTGCAATCTTAGTTTTGAAAACACAGACTTTAAACAAACAAAAATCAAAAAAGACATTACATGTTATTAAAAGGTTCAATTCAACAAGATCCATCTATCCTAAATATATCTATGCACCTTACACAGGAGCACCCAGATTCAAAAAGCAAGTTCTTAGAGAACTTCAAAGAGACATAGAATGCCACACAATAATAGTGAGATATTTATCACCCCACTGACAATATCAGGCAGATCACTGAGACAGAAAATTAACAAAGATATTCAGCACCTGAACTCAGAACTAGATCAAACGGATCTGATAGAGATCTACAGACCTCTCCACCCTGACACAACAGAATATACATTCTTCTCATAGCAACGTGTCACATACCCTAAAATATCACATGATCAGAAGTAAAACCCTCCTCAGCAAATGCAAAAGAACTGAAATCAAAACAGTCTCTCAAATCACAGTGCAACCAAACTCAAAATCAAGACTAAGGAATTCACTCAAAATCATACAATTACATGGAAATCAAATAGCCTGCTCCTGAATGACTTTTGGATAAATAATGAAATGAAGGCAGAAATCAAAAAAGTTCTTTGAAACTAATGAGAACAAAGATAAAATATACCAGAATCTCTGGGACACAGCTAAGGCAGCATAAACAGAGAAACTGATAGCACCGAATGCTCACATCCAAAAGTTTAGAAAGATCGCAAATTAACAACATAACATCCAACTAAAAGAACTGGAGAACCAAGAGCAAACAAATCCTAAAGTTAGCAGAAGACAAGAAATAACAGAAATCAGAGCTGAACTGAAGGAAATGGAAACACACAAAAAATTTAAAAGATCAATGAATCCAGGAACTGGTTTTTTGAAAAAATTAATAAAATAGGCCCGGGCGCGGTGGCTCACGCCTGTAATCCCAGCACTTTGGGAGGCCGAGGCGGGCGGATCACAAGGTCAGGAGATCAAGACCACAGTGAAACCCCGTCTCTACTAAAAATACAAAAAATTAGCCAGGCGCGGTGGCGGGCGCCTGTAGTCCCAGCTACTCAGGAGGCTGAGGCAGGAGAATGGCGTGAACCCGGAAGGCGGAGCTTGCAGTGAGCTGAGATCCAGCCTCTGCACTCCATCATGTGCGAAAGAGCGAGACTCTGTCTCAAAAAATAAATAAATAAATAAA
>NW_016803813.1:1913796-1939977 GCF_001698545.2 Rhinopithecus bieti | reverse complement strand
ATAGCTCAAACCAAGTAATGCTTTCCAAAATTTTTTTCTAACATTTCTGTGTGACTTTAGAGAAATTCCAAAATAGTGCTTAGGATCATATTCTACATAATGCTTATGCCTAAATGAAAATATTCATTGCTTTTTTTCTAAAAATGTCTTTTATGTATAGAGATGCTGTATTTCTAATCAGCGATTCTATAATTAGCAATCTAATATTAGCTACTCTTGAGAAATAATAAAATGAAATTTTCATATGCCTTTTAGTTTCCCCAGGAATTTCCCAGCCATGCTAAATGACTGCCGTGGAGCCACAGATTGAACTGAAAACAAATGTCACACATATTTTTGTGACTTGCAGAATGTCATTAACATTTTGTAAATAAATAAATAAATAAATAAATAAATAAATAAATAAAATAGACCGATAGACTGCTAGCTAGACTAAAAAGAAAAGAGAGAACATTCAAATAAAAACTATCGTAAATAACAAGGTGGATATTACCACTGACTCCATAGAAATACAAACAACCATCAGAGGATATTATAAACACCTCTTTGCACATAAACTAGAAAATCTAGACCACGATCATGACTGGTATGTGAAACTGACTCGACAAACACAAATCAATAAATTTGATTCATCACATAAACAGAACTAATGACGAAATGACATAATTATCTCAATAGGTGCATAAAGGTCTTCAATAAAATTCAAAATCCATTCATGTTAAGAAAAAAAAAAACTGTCAATAAACTAGGTATTGAAGGGATATACCTCAAAAAAGTAAGAACTATTTATGACAAACCCACAGCCAACATCAAACTGAATGGGCAAAAAGTGGAAGCATTCCCTTTGAAAACTGGCAAAAGACAAGGACACCCTTTCTCACTACTACTATTCAACATAGTATTGAAAGTTCTGGCCAGGGCAATCAGACAAGAGAAAGAAGTAAAGGACATTCAAATAGTAAGAAGGGAAGGTCAAATTATCCCTGTTTGCAGATGGCATGATCCTATATCTAGAAAACCCCATAGTTTCAGCCCCAGAGCTTCTTAAGCTGATTAACAGTTTCAGCAAAGTCTCTGGATGCAAAATTAATTTGCAAAAATTACTAACATTCCTATACAGCAACAACAACAGTCAAGCCAAGAGCCAAATCAGGAAGGAACTCTCATTCACAATTGCTGCAAAAAGAATAAAATACATATGAATACAGCTAATACAGAGGTAAAACATCTCCCTTTCCTTGTCTTCTTGTAGGGACAAGGAGTACTACAAATCACTGATTACAGAAATCAGAGATGACAGAACCGAATGAAAAAACATTTCATGTTCATGGACAGGAAGAATCAATATCCTTAAAATGGCCATACTGCCCAAAGAAATTTATAGATTCAATAATATTCCTATTAAGCTAACATTTATATTCTCCACAGAACTAGTAAAAACTATTATAAAATTGATATGGAGAAAAAACAACAACAACAACAACAACAAAAAACAAAATCAGCCCGCATAGCCAAAGCAATCCCAAACAAAAAGAACAAAGCTGCAGGCATCATGCTACTTGACTTCATATCATACCACAGGACTACAGTAACCAAAACAGCATGGTACTGGTACAAAAATACACATATAGACCAATGGAAAGGAATAGAGAATTCATTAAAAAGACCACACTCTTAACAACTATCTGACCTTTGACAAATGTGACAAAAACAAACAATGGGGAAAGGATTCCCTATTCATTAAATGGTGCTGGAATAACTAGCAGCCGTATACAGAAGATTAAAACTGGACCCCTTACTTACACCATATACAAAAATGAACTGAAGATGTATTAATGATTTAAATGTAACATCCCAAAGTATAAGAACCCTGGATGACAGCCTAGGCAATATCATTCAGGACATGGATATGGCCAAAGATTTCATGATGGAGATGTCAAAAGCAATTGCAACAAAAGCAAAAATGGACAAATGGGATTTAATGAAACAAAATAGCTACTGCACAGCAAAGGAAACTATCATCAGAGTAAACAGACCACCTACAGAATGGGAGAAAACTTTTGCAACCTATGCATTCAACAAAGGTCTAATATCCATCATTCGTAAGAAACTTAAATTTTCAAGAAAAAAACAATCAACCCCATTAAAAAAAATGGGTAAAGGACATGAACATGACAAGACACTTTTCAAAAGAAGATACACATGCAGCCAACAAGCATATGAAAAAAAAGCTGAACATCACTGGTCATTAGAGACATGCAAATCAAAACCACGATGAGACTATCTAACACCAGTCAAAATGGCTATTGTTAAAAAGTCAAAAAATAACAGATGTTGGTGAAAATGCAGTGAAAAACGAAAACTTCTACACTGTTGGTGGGAGTGTAAATTAGTTCAACTTTTGTGGACAACAGTGTGGCGATTCCTCAAAGACCTAAAGACAGAAATACTATTCAACCCAGCAATCCCATTACTGGGTATATACCCAAAGGAATATAAATTGTTCTGCCATAAAGACACCTGCACATGTATGCTCATTGCAGCATTATTCACAAGAACAAAAACATTGAATCAACCTAAATGTCCATTAATGATAGACTGAGTAAAGAAAATGCAGTATATATACACCATTGAATACTATACAGTCATGAAAAAGAATAAGATCATGTCCTTTGCAGGCACGTGGTTGGAGCTGGAAGCCATCATTGTTAGCAAATTAACACAGAAACAGTACACCAAATACCACATGTCCTCATTTATAAGTGGGAGGTAAATAATAAGAACACATAGACACATACAAGGGACCAATACACACTGGGGCCTGTCGAGGGTGGAGGGTGGGAGGAGGGAGAGGATGAGGGAAAATAGCTAAGAGTAATAGGTTTGATATCTAGGTGATGAAATAATCTGTATAACAACAACACCCATTGACACAAGTTTACCTATGCAACAAACCTGCACATATATCCCTGAACTTAAAGTAAAAGTTAAAAAAGGTAATACTTCTTATGCATTTTAAACAAACAATTACATAAAATCTCCACTCAGAAAGTTAAAAAAAATAAAATAAAAAAATAAAATCTGAAAATTATGCCTATAAACAACATGATTTATAAAGAACTCAGAATTATTATAAGGTTAACTCAATAAAAATTTCACATACACACGTACCACATATATATATGTTATGTATACTTAATGGAGAGCCTTTGGCTGTTGATCACTGAAAAATATTTTATGTAAAAATCTAGATTTTAAGCAAACACTAAAAATAATTGGGCTCAAATTTTGGGGAGGGTAAAAATTTATTTTGGATTCAAGGAAGAACAATGGTAAGTGGAACAATTTATGAAAAGACAAAATATGCATACATCTTAGTTAATATTTTAAATTCTATCAAAATTCAATTAACTCTTACCAAATACATCTGAATTTTTCTAAGTCCCTGAGTTGCCCCCAGAGGTCAAAAGAAAATTTCAGAGACTTCAGTTTCAAAATGATACATTTCTGATTTTTTTTTCTGTTGCAATTAATGGTATATTAGAGTGAATGTTTAACTATACAAACTTTTTATTAAACTTTTTTTACACTTTTATTTACCAAAATATGTTTTGCCTAAAATAAATTACATCTTATGTTTAATACTCTCCCTAACTCACTATAAAAATGCTTTGTGTTATTCATAATATTGTCTCTATTAGATATTTTGTTATTTACCTGTATGTTATTTTTCTCTCTTCCTCACAATTTGGTTCTAACAATGCTAGTCCAATTCCACATTTTAATGCCTAGAGCCTAGAACACTGTCTAGTTTATTTTAAGAACATAGTAAATACCAGATTAATGACATCTACCTGGATCATATTCAAGTCATAGTAACGAGACTTTGTTTTTGTAAATTTATATTTATTGTTCAATACAACTCAGTAACTAGAACGAAAAAATATAACACACTAATCACAATGAGAAAAATAAAAAGTGTGACCACATCAAGTAAAGTGATAACATTATTATACTAAGGTGATATGGTTTGGCTGTGTCCCCACCCAAATCTCATCTTGAATTGGAACTCCCACAATGCCCACGTGTCATGGGAGGGACTCAGTGGGAGGTAATTCAACAATGGGGGTGGGTCTTTCTCATGACATTCTCATGATAGTGAATAAGTCTCACAAGATCTGATGGTTTTAAAAAGAGAGTTTCCCCTGCACAAGCTCTCTCTCTTTGCCTGCTGCCATCCATGTAGGTCGTGTCTTTCTCCTCCTCGCCTTCTGCCATGATTGTGAGGCCTCCCCAGCCATGTGGAACTGTAAATCCATTAAAACTCCTGTCAATTTCCCAGTCTTGGGTATGTCTTTATCAGCATTGTGAAAACAGAGTAATACATAAGGCAATGGAATTATGTACATTAGTGAAAATGAGTGAACTTTTTCTAAATCAATGATATGAGTGAATCTCCCAACCATAACTTTAAATGAAAGCAGAAAGACAGATAAATGATGAAAACTGGAAAATCTACACAATGACGATAAAAGTCATAATACTGAGTACTTTTGGGAAGGGTGATAATGACTGGAAATGCACAAAAAAGGACATGTGGGTATATTAATTTTCTATTTCTTATCAACCTTGTGGTTCCACGGCATATTAACGTTGAGACAATCTGTGGAGCTGAACATTGTGATTTGTGTACTTTTTTGTATGTATGCCATATTTCAAGAGCAGTTCGCTTTTTAAAAGGGGGTAGATTTCCTGAGATAGGATAAGAAACTATTTTTATATTTTATAAGTCAAAAAAGAAGCTATTTTGAAATCCTTGTTTAGGAGGTAGAGTTAGATGGCAGTAGGGTCAGTTCCTTAACATTGATCCTTAGAAAATCATAATTTTGCTACAGAGAGAAAAAAGAGAAATGAGGTTTAATTTCACATAATTAAAATGTGATCTTTAAAACCACATTGAAATAAATGTTTAGCAATATATTATTCATTTCTAAACATAAGTGAAAAGTAAATGCACTTGATTGCAGTAACTGTGAAAAATATATACATTGAAGTGACAAGATCTTGAATTGGGACCACATTTACTTAGTCTCTCTTGTTTCATATACCAAAAACGTCAGAAAAGGGAACAAACACTGCAATGTCTTTATAATTACCTTATTATTTTTAAATATAGTAAAATTAGACTTTTACTCATTGCAAAACCACAGATTTGATAAGTTAATTAGCCTCTGGTTTTATCCCAAATAAAATATCTAATTAATTTAGGAACTTACTTTTATCTATGTTATCCTGTCATTTGTATTAGCCTAAAGTGCAAGTAAGCCTATCACTAAAGTGGGAGTCATTATTTGTCCATTAAATAGAGAAGTAAGAAAAAAAGGACATCAAATAAGAAAGTAAATTATTTAATGCAATTAAGTCATCTGCTATTACTTGATTTTATTTGTTTGTTTTTGTTTTTCCAGTAACTTACAGGGCCAAGGATACAACTTAGAGTGGGCTAGAGGAGTTTTTTTTTCTTATTTCGTCAGATCTGAAGTTGATTCAGATTACCAGATCTCAGAAGAATGTAAAATGACAGGAATACAAAATGCCCCAGCCAGTGTAGAAGAAAATTGAAGATACTCAGGGGTTTCAGTAACTTAAGCAGGGGAAAAAGGCATCCTTACACTCAGGTTTAAATACAAAATTTCAACTTGCCTATAATTTACTAACTTTTAGTTTGATTTATGGCAAATGCTATTAAAATTCTCTTTCAACAATTTTGTGACCAGGGAGTTTTCAAAAATCTTTCTTTCAGACATTACCAGGAGGAGTTCAGGAATAGGGAAATAGGATGGACAATAGGCTACCAAAGACAGTATTTTATATGAATTAATCATGAAACTTATGGAGAGGTAAACATTTGGAGATTTGGAAATGTCTAAAATGCCTTTTACACATGAAGGCAAAACGGAATAAGTTTCAAATGAATGATAGTACACATCAATTTCATGTTGATGTTATCCAACTGATTACCTTTCTAAATTTTAATTCACTTAATTCTATTTTTGGTATGCTATATATGACTTTCATGCAACTGTCCACAGCTCATAAAAGGCAATAGGATAATCAAAAACTATGACTGTTAATTAAAGCATTTGTGAGAAAAAAATATTAGCAGTTATTTAAAAAACATAATTTCTAATATAGAGAATACACAATTTATGAACAGTTATTTTAAAAATTTCAATGTAGAATTACATAGGTAATGAAATAATATCCTTTAAGGGTCTGCTAATACATTTCTCTGGTCCTGCAGGATTTACAGATTGTTAAGAAATATTGTCTACACTTCCTTGACCAATACAATCAGCTCCTCTCACTATTTCTAACTTCAGCTATAATGGAAGGCAACATAAATTTTCAAGAAACACAATGTAATTTATTACCAATGGCAATTGGTTCTGGTTTTAAAATTCAGTTCTAGTACTTGGACCTCAATGAAGGAACCAGCATTGTATTTGATTGAGACTCTGAACTTTATAGCTAAATAGCTTGATTTCATACCCCAGCTGTTTCTGTCACTATCTGTGTGGCCCTGTGTAATTCACTTATTTTCTCTGTACCTCAGTTTCCTCATTTGTAAAAGGGGTATGCTAAAAATAATTCAGTCTCATAGAGTTATATATAAATAAAATGCATTCCTCATTGTATAGTTGTAAGGTGCTCAGAATCAAGTCTGGCATATTTGAGTATTACATTTATTAATTTAAAAAATAATTATATAGCTCCATTTCCCACTTTATTTCAATTCATTCTGGGACAAATCAGTGCCCTGGTGGCTGCCTACCCTCTCTATAGCTGCCATTCTTTTCCTTTAATTTTAAAAATGTAGGCCAGGCTCCACTATGGTGCGTCTGATATACACAATTGGCCACTAAATATTTCTTGGGCCTCTGTTACACTCTGTCATCATGTTCTTTCTGTCTTTCAACAGCCCTATAATTCCTTTTTTAATATCCCACACGTTATCTGATTTGCATGATTTACTGATCTATTACATATTTTATGCTGCCAAGTAAATCTATTGATCTACCTACAATCATTTTTTGAACTCTCACTATACGACAACTACTGAGCTAAGTGAATGATTCTTATTCAGTCCTCACAGTAGCATTTAGGAGGTAGAACTTATCATTATACCTAGTTTACAACTGAGAAAAGTGAAGCTTAGAGAAGTTAAGAAATGCGCCCAAAGTTATATAGCACGTGTTAGGCAAAGATTGCATATGAATGCATTTGGCAATGATGTGATCAAGTTTTACCTGGAAGAGGAGAGTGGATAAGTCTGAAACAAAGGCAAGTACCCTATGGTCTTTGATTTCCCTTGCAGAAAAGCCCTCCTGTCAAATCTTCTCCTCCAACCATTACTAGTGGTCCTACACTAATGATAGTGGAAGAATTTACTATTGTATTCCTGGGACAAAAAAAGGTGGCAGGAGCTGCCTGAAAAAATTCCAAAGAAATATTAAAAGCAATTTTTCTTGTCATAAGTGTGTTTAAACTTGTCGAGTTTCCACTTTTAGTAGGTAGTTGTTGTATTCCAGCCTTAATTAAAAGTTAAAATAATCACCAGACTATCAACTAAAGAAGTATGCTGAAACTATTGAATTGATTAGCAATTCAGTTTGTTTTCTTAATATTCATCAAGTAAATTTCTAAACATATATGACAATTGCCTACAAATTAAGCATTATTTTCTGTTTGGCATTAAGGATAACTTTTTTTAAAAAAATAACTTTTGATTTGCATTTTACCAACTGAACGTTTTAAAATAGTGTTGATAAAATCATGTTTTTTTGTGTGTATGTTGATATGTAGAGTCCATACTAGCCAGCTCATGTAAAAAGGAGAAAATTATTATCGGTAGATTGTGGAACATAATGTGTTATTGAGAAAATAGAAATAAGCTCCTAGTCAGGGTGATGAAGAGCAAGACACTGTATTCCAAAAGCCCTGAAAGGAATGAAATAAAAACAAACTACTTACAAAAAAAGAGTACCAGTATGATTGGAGACATTTAGGGGAAAAAGAAGAATTTTAAACCTTCTTACACTTCCCTCTTATATCTGAATATGGGTTAAAATGCCTTATCAACTCAGTTTTGTATTCATGCCTGGAAAACAAATTAAATTATAATACATAAACCCAGGTAAAACATACCAAGAAGGGAGTAGGAAGTTTGTCGTTTGTCGTTTGCTTCTCGGCTCAGAATACGCAGCCTTGAATCAAGGTGCATGAAATATCATTCTACCATAGCATCAATTTTGGATTAAAAACCTCATAGAAATGGACTATTCTCTGCAGATTCCAGATTGTCATTTAGGTATGCATAATAAATATACACCTGACAACAATCTAATGAATAATAACAACACAATTAAATTATTCCAATACCTTTTTATTATATAGCAACCTGGTAATGACACAGCCCAAGTCTTTTAGATTTCTCAATATCCCACCTTTACTGAATATCCCACCTTATTTGGCACATTCCATCTTATGTTTTAAAGAAATATTATTGATGAAATTTGCTTAATTTTTTTCCAACAGGAATTTTGTATTACTAAGTTTTATTCACATGCAAGGACACTGTTCTCTCTTACTTATATAAATAAAAATTCTAGATCAGGAGGCAAAGCAAGATGGCAGAATAGAAAATTCCACCAATTGTCCCCCTCACCCCCTATAAGAACCCCAAGTTAATAACTATCTACACAGAAAAACAAAAACAACAACAACAATAACAAAACACAAAACAACAAACAAACAAACCTTCATAAGAACCTTCATAAGAACCAAACATAAGGTGAGCATTCATTGTATCTGTTTTTAACCTCATATCACCGAAAGAGGCACTGAAGAGATAGGAAAAAAAGTTTGGAATCACCTCACTGATGCTACTACTCCCCCACCCTGGCAGCAGCAGCAAGGTACTCAGAATCTGTAGGCACTGGGGGAGAGAGAACTCACCCTTTGTGAGGCGTTGACCTCAGTGCTGTGCTATTAGAGCAGGAAGAGAAACCAAATCAAACTTAACTGATGCCCTCACACAGAGGGAGCATTTAAACCAGCCCTAGCCAGAAAGGAATCACTAATTCTAGCAGCATCACTCCACCTGTAACAACAGGCTGCACAGCTCACAGATCGAAGAGAGATCTCATTCTTCCACTTGAGAAGAGGAGCGGGCAGAGTGGGGAGGACTTTATCTTGCATCTTGGATACTAGCTTATCCACAGCAGGATAAGGCAACAGTCAGAGTAAAGAGGTCTCCACTCTAGCCCCTAGCTCTCAGATGACACTTCTAGACACACCCTGGATCAGAAGAGAAGATGCTGCCTTAAAGGGGAAAAAAAAAAAAAAAAAAAAACCAGTCCTGCTGGCATTCCTCACTTACCAACTAGAGAGCCCTGGGCACTGAGTAACCAGTAGTGATACCTAGGTACTACATTAAGGGCCTTGGGAGAGTCTCTGAGACTTGATGACTTTTCAGGTAAGACTCAGCATATTAGCAGCAGTGGTGGCTATGGGGCAAAACTCCTTCTGCTTGAGAAAATCAGAGGGAAAAGTAAAGGGGATTTTTGTCTTGCACCTTAGTTAACAATACTGCAACAATGAGGTAGAACACCAAGTGGGCTCTTAGGGTCCCTGATTCCAGGACTTGACTCTTGGATGGCATTTCTGGACATGCCTTGCCTGGGTCAGAGGGGAGCCCACTGCCCTGAAGGGTGAGTCTCAAGCCAGGCAGTATTCACTACAAGCCAAGTTAAGAGACTCTGGGCCTTAAGGGAACATGGGTGGTAGTCTGACAGTATTCCTTGTGGCCTGGGATGGCACTGACTACATGGGGAGGCTCCTCTGCCTTTGGCAAAGTGGGGGTGGGGAAAGAGTGGGAAGGACTGAGTCTTGTGGTTTGAGTGTCCACTAAGCCACAATACAATAGAACACCAAGTCGTCTTCTAAGATCTTTGACTCTAATCCCTGATTCCCAGATGATACCTCTGGACTCATCTGGGGCCTGGGGAACCTTGCCCACCATGAAGGGAAGACACAGGTTTATATGACTTTGCCACTTGTTGATTGTAGAGCCCCAGGGCCTTGAGTGAACACAGGCAGTAGCCAGGGAGTGAGTAAATCAGGCCTTCTGCGAGACTCAGTGCTGTGCTGGCTTCGGGTCTAATCCAGTGCAGTCATAGTGGTGGTGGCCACGGAGTTGCTTGTGTCACTATACCCCCAGCTTTAGGTGGCTCAGAACAGAGAGAGAGACTCTATATGTTTGAGATAATGTAAAGGAAGAGAAAGAGTCTCTGCCTGGTAATTCAGAGAGCTCTCCTGGATATTGTTCAAGGCCATCAAGGTGGTGCATCTCTGAGTCTGCAAGAACAACATCATTATTGGGTTTGGGGAACTCTTTAAAGCATAAATCGCTGAGATCACAAAACTCAAGTCATCGAAAATATCTGGAAAACCTTCCCAATACGGATGGCTAAAAATAAGCCCAGATAGTGAACACTACAATAAATACCTAACTATCCAATGCCCACACATGGAAGAATAAGAATATCTTGCTGGTTTCAACGCCATCCAGGAAAACATAAACACACCAAAGCACAAATAATGCACCAGGGAGAAACAGGGATCCTGGAAATCTCCTGGATAAACAGAAATATGTGATCTTTCGGACAGAGAATTCAAAATACCTGTGTTGAGGAAACTCAAATAAATTCAAGATAAGAGACAAGAAATGCAGAATTCTATCAGATAAGGTTAACAAAGAGATTAAAAACATTGAAAATAATCAAGCAGAAATTCTGGAGTTAATTAATGCAATTGGCATACTGTAGAATTCATAAGAGTCCTTTATTAGCAAAATGGATCAAGCAGAAGAAAGAATTAGTGAGCTTGAAGATAAGCTATTTGAAAATATATAGTCAGAGGATACAAAAAAAAGAATAAGAAAACTATGAAACATGACTACAGGGTCTAAAAAAATTAATCTCAAAAGAGAAAATCTAAGAGTTATTGGCCTTAAAGAGAAGGTAGAGAAAGAGACAGGGGTAGAAAGTTTATTCAGAGCAACAATAAGAGAATTTCCCAAACCTAGAGAAAGATATTAATATCCAAGTACAAGAAGGTTACAGAACACCAAGCAGATTTAACCCAAAGAAGACTACATCAAGGCATTTAATAATCAAACTCCCAAAGGTCAACGATGAAGAAGGAATCCTAAAAGCAGCAAGAGAAAAGAAACAAGTAACATACAATAGAGCTCTAACTGATCTGGCAGTAGACTTTTCAGTGGAAATCTTAGGGCATGAGAGAGTGGCATGAAATGTTTAAAGAGCTGAAGAAAAAAAACATCTTTTAATCTAGAATGGTATATCTGGCAAAAATATTCTTCTAACATGAAAGAGAAATGTCCCAGACAGACAAAAGCTGAGGATTTCATCAATACCAGACCCACCCAACAAGAAATGCTAAAGAGAGTAAGTGTTTCAAACTGAAAGAAAAGGAAATTAACAAGAAATAAATAATCACTTGAAGGTACAAAATTCAATGTTAATAGTAAGTACACAGAAAATCACAGAACATTATAACATTGGTACTGTCGTCTGTAAACTAGTTTTATCCTAAATAGAAAGATTGAATAATGAAGTAATCCAAAGTCATAAATATAACAACATTTCAAGACATAATCATTAGAGTAAGAGATAAATAGAAACAACAAAAGTTAAAGAAGTCGAGGGATAAAGTTAAAGCAAGTTTTCTTGGTTATTTTTTTGCTTGTTTGTTTATACAAATAGTGTTAAAAATGTTATCAAGTTAAAATAACTGGTTATAAGATGGCATTTGAAAGCCTCATGATAACCTCAAAACAAAACAAAAAACCTATAATGGAAACAGAAAAAATAAAAAAGCAAGGCCGGGTGCTGTGGCTCGCACCTGTAATCCTAGCACTTGGGGAGGCAGGTGGATCACCTGAGGTCAGGAGTCTAAGACCAGTCTGAACAACATGGTGAATCCCGTCTTTACTAAAAATATAAAAATTAGCCAGGTATGGTGGCACACACCTATAATTAGAGCTACTCAGGAGGCTGAGGCACAAGAATCGCTTGAACCCAGGAGGTGAAGGTTGCAGTCAGCCGAGATCACACAAATGCACTCTAGTCTGAGCAACAGAGTGAGACTGTCTCAATAAAAAATAAAATAGAATAAAAAGTAAAATAGAAAGCAAGAAACTAAACCATATCACCAGAAAAAAAAAAAAAAAAAAACAAAAAAATCATCTACAGTAGAGGAAGATAGGAATTTTTAAAAAGGAATAAAAAGAAGACCACAAAATAACCAGAAAACAAGTAAAACATGACAGGAGTAAGTCCTTACTTATCAATGATAACATTAAATGAAATGCACTAAACTTTCCAATCAAAACACATAAAGTAGGTGAATGGATGGAAAAAACAAGAAACATTGATATGCTGCCTACAAGAAACATATCACCTGTAAAGACACACATAGAATAAAAATGAAAGGATGGAAAAAGATATTACATGCCAATGGAAAGCAAAACCAAACAGGCATCAGTATGCTTAAGCAGAATTGATTTCAGAATGAAACTATGAGAAAGGACAAAGAAGGTCACTCTATAATGAAAAATGGGTTAATTCAGTAAGAGGGTATAACTATTTTAAATATATATGCACCCAACACTGGAGCATCCAGATATAGAAATAAAATATTATTAGAGCTAAAGAGATAGAAAGGACTCAATGCAACAATAGCTGGAGACTTCAATACCCCATTTTTAGCATTGGACAGGCCTTCCAGACAGAAAATCAACAAACATCACATGTAGTCTGCACAATAGACCAAATGGATCTAATACATATTTACATAACATTTCATCTAGGAGCTGCAAAATACACATTATTTTTCTCAGCACATGGCTCATTCTCAAGGCTAGACCATATGTTAGGTCACAAAATAAGTCTTAAGCATTCAAAAATTTAAAATAATATCAAGCATTTTCATGAACTACAATGGAATAAAACTAAAAATTAATAAGGAGTCTTGGAAACTATACAAATACATGCAAACTAAACAATATGCTCCTAAATGACCAGTGGATCAATAAAGAAATTGAGAAGGAAACTGAAAAATATCTTGAAAGAAATCATAATGGAAATATGACATACCAAAACCTATGGGATATAGCAAATGAAATACTCAAAGGGAAGTTTATGACTATAAGTACCTATATCAAAAATGAAGACAGACTTCAAATAAGCAATCCAGCAATGCATCTTAAAGAATTAGAAAAGCAAGAGCTAACAAAACACCAAATTAATAGAACAAAAGTCATAATAAAAATCAAAACAGAAATAAATTTTCAATAAAACCATACAAAAGATCCATTAAACAAAAAGTTGATTGAAAATTTAAACAAAGGTGATAAACCTTTAGCAGACTATGAAAAAACAAATAGAATGTCCAAATAAATAAAATCAGAAATGAAAAAGGAGACATTACAACTGATACTACAGAAATGCAAAGGAATATTAGTGGCTACTATGAACAACTCTATGTGAATAAATTGGAAAATCTTGAAGAAATGGACACATTCCCAGATACATACAACTACCAAGATTGAACCAGGAAGAAATCCAAAACCTGAACAGGCCAATAATAAGCAACCTGTTGAAGCTATAATAAAACATCTCCCAGTAAAGACAAGCCCAGAACCTGATGGTTTCATGAACTCTACCAAACATTCAAAGAAAAACTAATACTAATCCTACTGAAACTATTCTGAAAAATAGAGGAGGAGGGAATACTTCCAAACTCATTCTACGAGGCCAAAATTACCCTGATACCAAAACCAGAAAAAGACATATCAAAAAAAAAAAAAAAAAGAAAACTACAGGCCAGTATCTTTGATGAATGATATTGTCTCACCCCAGTTGCAATGGCTTATATCCAAAAGACAGGCAATAACAAATGCTGGCAAAAATGTGGAGAAAGGAGAAACATCATACACTGTTGGTGGAAATGTTAATAGGTACAACCATTATGTAGAACAGTTTGGAGGTCTCTCAAAAAACTGCAAATTGAGCTACCATATGATCCAGCAATCTCATTGTTGGATATTTATCCAAAAAAAAAGGAAATGAGTATATTGAAGAGGTATCTATACTCCTATGTTTGTTGCAGCTGTTTACAATAACTAATATTTGGAAAGAAACCTAGTGTCCATCAACAGATAAATTTTTACAAATGTGGTACTTATACACAATTGAATACTATTCTGACATTAAAAGTAATGAGATTCAGTAATTTTCAACAACATAGATGGAACTGGAGATCATTACGTTAAGTGAAGAAAACCAAGTACAGAAAGACAAACATCGCATGTTCTCACTTATTTGTGGGATGTGAAAATCAAAACAATTTAACTCATGAATATAGAAAGTAAAGGAAGGTTATCAGAGGCTGGGAAGGATGGCTGGAGGAGAGGTGGGGATGGTCAATGGGTACAAAAAAATAATTAGAAAGAATGAATAAGACCTACTCTTTGATAGAACAATAATGTGATAGTAGTCAATAATACTAAATAATAATGGGACATTTTAACATAACTTAAAGAGTATAATTGTATTGTTTGTAACTCAATAAATAAATGCTTGAGGCAATAGATACCCCATGTTTCATGATGTACTTGTTTCACATTGCATGCCAATATCAAAACATTTCATGCACTCCATAAATATATATATATATATATACACACACACACACACACCTACATTGTACCCACAAAAGTTAAAACTAATATGAAAAATAATAAAAAGTGTAAATGAAAATTTTAAACTAATTATCTTTCAACACATTCACACACTTTACAGAGTCTTCAGGACACTTGATTGCAAGGAAATATATTTAGTACATGTATTTTGTAATAGAACTAGTCACTGTTTAAAACTTTTGCAGCATGTTCAACACTGGCTTAAATCCATTTTAGCAATTTTTCCTATAGCCCATTTTATATTTGGTTAGTTTTTCAGGGAAAGTCAGCAAAGATAGATATTCTTTCCCAATTCCACTATTTCCCTACTCTACTATCATCCTACTCATGATTTTAAGGCTGTTGGCATCAATTCCATGCTTTTGTTTTGTAGACATTTTATCACAGACAATATATAAGATTTTACGCTTTCCACAGTCTCTAGAGAAAAACCTTTTGTAAGGAAGCCCAATTTTTTATCCTGTTTACCCAGGAGGTTGTGGAGGTAGAGAAGGTGAAAAAAAATGCTCTACCAGAGGTTCTGAATTCCCTGAGCTGATGACCATCACTGTTCTTGCACAGCTCAGTTGGGTCCTAGTTCAGTTTGGGCCATCTCTGAACCCCTAGACAGGGCACATAGGTGTGCGGTGGTTCCCCTGCTGGGTGGGGGTGGGGCTGTTGCCAGTGGCAGCAGCATCAGGCAATTTGTTCTCAGACTTCGGAGAATGCATGCGTTGGTTTCCTTTGTCCTGGTGGTAGGCTCCCTGATCTGCTAGGTCACCTGTTTCCTTATGTGCAGGCTGCTGCATGGCCTCAAGTGCTATAAACATTGCTGGCCACATTACTGGGTCCAGCCGGCACTGTGACTCTTCAACCCTTTGGGTGGATGCGGATGTTAGTGAGGCCCCAGGAATATAGAGATACAGAAACTATTGGACCACAGGGAAAACTGAAATACAGTTTGTCACTGCACTAAAAATGGTGCCATGCTCTAATAGCTTAGTTTTTGTGAATAACTTTCAGCATGAATTTCCTCTCTGGAACAATGTAGTCCCATGTGCTCTAGTCAGCTCACTATACTAAGTTTAGGGCCTCTGAAGGTTGAGCGCCTTTCCTGTAACTAGTACTGCAGGTGTCTGTGGTGGGAATATGAACTGCTGAGAATCTCTAGCTTACATTTTCTCTATACTGGAAGTCCCTCCTGGCTCCAAGCCAATCCAGCCAGTTGCCCTGATTCCCTGTGTATGCCTGCTGTCTCCTGCTTCTGTGCCTCACATTGTCCCTGTTGCTTGCTTGGTGGATCCCAGCATTCTCCCCTAGATGCTTTATTTTTCATTTGGTTATCTACTTGCTTTCTTGGTTCTTCTTTGTGGAGGAGGCAAGACCTAGACACATCTAGTTAGCCGTCTTGATCTAGAAGATTCTATTTTTATATGTAATATATTGCCTACACATTTCTTATTTCTTTAAATATATTTATTATGCCAATTAACAATTGTTCATCAGTTCCACTAATTTTGTTTAAATTGTTATAAATTTAATGTTTTCTTATTTGTATTTGAATTTCTCAGTTTATTATAATTTTCAACTGAGTTTATTATCAGAAGGAGTATTCTGTTAAGCTAGCAATCTTTTTTAAAAAAGCATAATTTGAGGTGTTTTCTAATTTTTGTGCTTAAATACCCCACCACGACAGATGTCAGACAATCATCATCACTCTATTCAGAGCTGGGAAGAGTGGCAGAGTCAAGTATGAGAAGTGGGTACAAACGGGTGCCTTCACACCAGCAGATTATTTACACTAACACATTAAATAGATTGAGGAAGCAGAAGGCTAGGAACCAATTTTGCCCTTCCAGTGATTTGGAGAGGAGACGCAGTCAGCCTTGGGATGAGGGTCCCTAACTACCAAAAGATCCAGCAAGAATCATATCCCTTTGCTTTTACTCCAGCAGATAATTTCTCTCTTCAAGTAGCCATCATTAAATTCTTAGAAACATGAAGGCTTGAAAGAAAACAGTCACCTTACGTTTGTATTATAATATCCTGAAGATGAAAGGGAGAATATAAATTTGTAGACGGGGGACTCAAGTACAGTTTCATCAGTCAGGTGTAAGAGTCATGTATTTATTATTAAAAGATAATGATCGTATGGGGAAGTGGCCAGAGCCAATCTTCAAAACTTCCCTTCACTCAATACTACTCTCACTGCTGCCCTCAGATGTGTTTCACCCTAGGATACAACCAGGAACCCTTTCCCCACCTTACCACACAGACACAGACACAGACACACAGACACACACACATTCACAAGAACCTTTGTTTTTCTTTCTACCCCTCTACTTTTTTTTTTGAAACGGAGTTTCTTTCTTGTTGCCCAGGCTGGAGTGCAATGGTGTGGTCTCAGCTCACTGCAACCTCTGCCTTCTGGGTTCAAGTAATTCTCCTGCCTCAGTCTCCCAAGTAGCTGAGATTACAGGCGCTCTCCACCATGGCCGACTAATTTTTGCATTTTTTGTAGAGACGGGTTGCATCATGTTGGCCAGGCTGGTCTTAAACTCCTGACCTCAGGTGATCTGCCTGCCTCGGCCTCCCAAAGTGCTGGGATTACAGGCATGAGCCACTGTGCTTGGCACAGAACCTTCATTTTTCAAATGTTTCTAACATTTTGTTGTTTTTGTAAATAATTATTATCTTGTATACTTCTTCTCCCTCAATTACTTAGATTCATCAGTGTTGACACTGAGGGAAGAAACTTGCAAATCTTCAAAACTTCTCCCCAGAGCATCTTATCATTTACATATAACTAAACTATTGTGAATTGCATTCTGACATGGATTTGAATCAGGGTATATCTGTGAAAATTAGATATAATTTATTTATTTCTCTTGTCTACTGATGGCTTTTCACTCTATGAACAGAAGTTTAAAATTCAACTAAAAACAAATAACAAGTTAAATCAAATTCAGCTGTTATTTAGCATTTTATAACAAAAAAGGGATAATCATGATTGCCATAAGTAAGGAAAATAAGAGGAAAATGGCCTTTGATTTCTTCCTCCCACAGTCTTTTGCCTTGAAGTTGCCTGTATGCTGAAAAGAAAGTAACTTCTTATAGACTCAAATATAAATCAAAATAAATATTGCAGCATAGTTTTACCAAAATATCTGTGTGTAAATCTCTTACTAATTTAACTAGGTATCTAGAGATATGTGGCTATTGGGAACAACTGAAAGCATTTATAAAACTGAAACATCTGAGGAAGATAATCATATTGTCCATATTCATGAAGATTCAGGCTTCGTCTTTTACCTAAAAGACTATTTACTAGAACTTTTAAGAATCTTGAGATTAAGCACTAACAATGTGTACAGAATCATTTTATGGAAGGTTGGATGTAAGAGCTCTTCTCTGAAATTTCCCACAAATTTGAAAACAGAGTAGTTATCTTGTATGGTAATGAAGTGATTCATCTCCTTGAATACAGTTGCATGTAAAATTGCTGAAATTGAGATATTTGAATATCAGACTATTTTCTTAATTTTTATGAGAGTAGAAAGTATATTTTAAATATATTTACTTGCATAAATCATGTATGTCCTTTTAAATAATAAGATAGTAATATTGGTATTTAATTCAGTATAAATCTCTTACAAATATCAATCATACATTTGGTAGAGCAGGAAATAACTTTTAATTATATAAAATTAGAAAAAGTGAAAACTATTCGAGAATCAGAGGGTACTAAAAGGTGTGTTTATATTACATTGTCTTTGCATCTATAACACCAGACACATATCTCTATTAACCAAAATAACTTTGATTTGTAACTCAGTGATTAAACAGTTCCCTCCAGGGGAAAACTTCTTATTCACATTTATATTTTCAATATCCAACTTTAAAATATTCCAATTAATTTTCACAAATTCTAAATTTTCACATCTATCTGTCATTGCAATAAATCTGTCATTAGTAAAATTGCAATTGCTGGAATGAACCCCACCTAAGAAAACAAACTGATTGCTCATGTGGTTTATTTTTAATACGCATAAAATGGCCAAAATGTCAGAATATCACACATTAATATTTTAGTCAAATTTTTACATTAAACATACTAGACTAATCAATTCTGTCTTCTACAAATAAATTTTCCTGTATGGAGGATCTGCACCTTCTATTTTTGAGTAGATATCACATTTTTTAACTCTAAAGAGGAAATAATCCTTTTTATAAACCAGAAAATTGTACTGAAAGGTATAGACTAAGTTTACTAGAGTAATCTTCATCCACGAAATACATTTTCGAAAAACAGAAACATACTTTGTCTAAAAGTAGAAAAACATGAAACCAGTAATAATGGCAAACAGGCTGATTAACCTTTTCCATAGGCAATGCCCAAACTTGCTTCTAGTGCAAATAAGATCAGTTTATTATTGAATTCACAGCTTCATAGAAATGACAATTATTACAGCATGGATAATATTCACATGAAGTCAAAAAATATTCAATATTCCCCTTTGACTTTTGTTCCCTTCACTTTAGAGATTCTACTCAGACTTTTATAAATTAGATAATGTTTGTCAAATAATGTAAGCTACACAGGAACCATATTATTTCATTGCAAGACATTAAGTCATAAATCTTCAAAGTGATCTAGCATCTATAGCTTTATAGACAAAAGCTTCCTTGGAAAGAATTCTATTCTCCTGCTTAGTAGCAAAAACCACCAGCACTTAAATGCATGATGTTTCATAAGCACTGATGGAATACTGTTGGAATTACTGAAGTAAAATTACAATAAGTTTTCACACTATCATAAACTTATGTTATTTTTTTATGTATCATAGAAAGCATTACTTGTAAAAATTCCTTATGTTTAATGACCTAAAATGTCTATATTTACTTCAAGATCCTTAAGTGCTTGAAATTTAAAACAAAAAAAATAAGTTTATAATAAGACAATTTTATTTTAAAATCTAATAGAAAACACATGAGTAAGATATTGGCATGGATGTGGAATCAAGAACAACACAGTAATTTTTCTATGACTTCAAATGATTAGATAAGCATAGTATGAACATAAGAATTATCATGCCAGTACTATACAGTGTTAAACTGGAAGTTTTGACTGGTACCCTAAAATACATGTAAGATATCAAAGTGAGATGGGCAAACAAAAACGGAAATTTATGAAGGAAATCAATTGGAACCATTTAGGTGGCTCTTGAAATCTCTCATTAACTTTAAACATATGAAAACATTAAAGAGATACTCTGTGCAAAGAAAATTGTGGAAAATGTATTTGTAGAAAGATTTGCTACTTTGCTGTGAATTCTAACCCTCAAAAGAAGGAGAGAGAGGAATTTGTGTGAGCCCCTCACCATAAGACTAATGAAAAAGGCAACGGTGAGACAGCTTTACAGTAGTGATACTTGCCACCTGCATTTAATAGGATCCTTTGGACTTGCATCTGACACTCAGGGCTGAATAATCTTTTTGTTTGTTTGTTTTTGTTTCATTTTGAGATGAAGTGGCCCAGGCTGGAGTGCAGTGGCACGATCTCGTTTTACTGCAACCTCCGCCTCCCGGGTTGTTCAAGCGATTCTCCTGTCTCAGCCTCCCAAGTAACTGGGATTACAGGCTCACATCATCACGCCCAGCTAATTTTTGTATTTTTAGTAGAGATGAGGTTTTGCTACGTTGGCCAGCCTGGTCTCGAACTGCTGACCTCAGGTGATCTGTCCATCTCAGCTTGCCAAAGTGCTGGAATTACAGGCGGGAGCCATCGCTCCGGCTATGCCTGAAGAATCTAAGACTAGATTCTGCCACCATTGGACTATGGTAACACATGAGACAGAGGTAGAGATGTAAGGCACAGAGCGAGAGCAAGACCAAGAGCGAGAGCGAGATCGAGAGTGAGAGCGAGAGCGAGAGAGAGAAAGAGAGAGAGATTTTAGGAACTAACATCACCCACAAGATGGCAAATTGTATTTCCAATGGACTGAGATGAGTCATATAGAAAATAATTCTATATTAACATTTTATATTCAGTCCCTAAAAATCTTCTGATGACAGGAACCAGTGAGGAAACTCCTTAGGAGGTAATGAAAAAGCAGCAGCGAGAGTATCAAATCTGTATTGTCTGAAATGGATGTTGTGGGTAGAGGAGAACAGTAGAGAACCTCTAAAAAGCCATAAAATGTCCTACATGAGAATCAGTTTTAAATCCTTCCTAAGATTAGTGTTTAACTCACACCTTAAATAACTATAACTTAAGGAAGTCTCTATTTTCCCCTATTTGATAGCCATATTCTCAACCCTAAAATGGTCAAAAATCATGAGAAGCAGGCCAGAAGAAAAGGAAATTATTCACAACCTTCATCACATCTGCCATTAGCATAAATACACCCTACATGAATATGACCCATCAGGGAGAGTGAAGAAAAAATGTTTAAATCAAAACCAAATTGTAGTTATAATTAATTCATGAAACTGGAGATTTTACTTAATTGAGACTTATTTTTGGATTTAAAATAAAAGACTATTCATTATTTTAGAGTAATTATAAAAGTCATTATTCCTCCCAGAGATTGTATGCACTGTCATAATGAAAACTCTGTCTACTAAATACATTTTAAATAGTAAGAAGGAAAGAATAATAAAATTACTTTTTTTATGTCCTATGAGCCAAGTTTATTGGATGTACTGCTTACAAGAAAATCACATCTGTATTTTGTATGTATCAAAATACACACAAATATCCTTGAAGATAAAATATTTTTAATAATGCAATAGTGTTATCTCCCAACTTAAATTTATATTTTTAAAAATTATGGTCAGCAAACATTGATGGCAAAGATTCTACATTGTTTCTACTATACAAGACACCTTAAAATCTGCCAAATATCACCCTAGTGTTAGGAAAACCTCTAGGCAACAGAAGTATTCAACATAGAAGCAAAATAAAATTAAAGGGAGATACAATCCTCTCAGATGCTCTTCAGAATAACCTGTAGGAGTCAAAGGAATTTTTATTTTTATGCATATACATATATTCTATATGGTTTCATGGCAATTATAAGTACTCAGACAGTGTAAAATAATGGATTTCACATGTAACTGTAAACCTGTAAACTTTATAAAAGCACTGTTGAAGTCCTGTTAATCACTTATTTTCTATATTGGAGATTATAAAAACTACCCTACTCTTTTGACATCTCATTTCAAAAATAACAAATTTGTCATAAAAGCAGAGCTATAAAGTCAAGTGTATGATATCTCTATTGACACAGCAGCATGAGAAGCCATAAATATTACATTTTCATATTAACTTGAAAGTCCCACTCATAATAAAGATAAATCACTCTTAGTTCACAGAAAATAATCAAGAAATAGATAAGGGAATTACATAATCTCCTATATAATTAAAATTATATTAAAACTAAGTTGCTTAAATTTCTACTTTTCAGTATTATCAACTTTCCCCATATTCTAATTTTCAGCTAATAAAAGCAATTTATCCCCAATATTTTCTGACATTGTTCTTGACAAGATAATTTGGTCACCTCCACTGCTCAATTCTTAGTTTTTATTGTACTCAAGTTCTGAGTGGTATTTATTACAGCTGGCTGTTGCCTAGTTCTTTAAATACTTCCTGTACTTCATCTCCAGGTCACCTCACTGACCTGGTTTTCCATAACACTTCACTTCTTTTCAGTCTCATTTACTTAATTCTTTTCTTCCCAATCTCTGTTCTCAGTACCTTCTCTCTTTACATCCTCTTCCTTGGTGATCTCATTCATTCCCTAAGTTTAAAAAACACATATACTTTGATACCTTACCTTCCAGATTATATCTATAACTCTGACAACTCTCCTAAAATCTTGAATCATATATCCTAGGGCCTGCCTGACATTTCCACTTAGATGACTAATAAGTATCCAAATATTACTTGCTTAAAATTAAAATACACATTTCTACCTCCAAATATGGCACTTCCTCTTGTCCAGATGCTTGGTCAAAAAAACTTTGTGGCATCTTGAATCATCTCTTTAATTTACATCAAATGCATCAGTAGATCCTCTTGCTTTTCAGTCACAGGTTCTAGTCAATATCCTTTGCTGTCTATACTACTGTTAAAGTCAACTTACTTCTCTGTGCCCACTTTTTCTTTTCCAGGTGTAGTATTCTTCTCCAGGGAATCTAAATGACCTTTTGAATATGTCAATCTTATCATATTCTTTCTCCATGTAGCTTCTCCAATAGATTTTTTTATATATATATACACAAAGGATAATATCTGACCACCTTACAATGGCTACCTCATCATATGAACTAGCACATAAAAATCTCCTTACTTTATATCTCTATTTTCCTTGCACATGCCATTTCAATCAGACTGCATTCCTTACAGTTCTTTAAACACAATTTAGAAACACCTACTTCTGGCTTCTCAATTTTTTTCCTGGGTATTGACATGGCACCTGCTATGGTGTGAATGCATTCCCTAAAATTTATGTGTTTGAAAATTAACCTCCAATGCAACAGTGTTGGGAGGTGGGGCCTTGCCCTCATAAATACATCAATGCTGTTATAAAAAGGGCTTGTGGGATTGGGTTCCCTTTTATGCCATAAGAGAACACAGCATCAGTTCCCTTTTGCTCTTCCACCTTTCATCATGTGAGGATGCAGGAAGAAAACCCTCACAAGACAGCCAAAACTGCTGGCACCTTGTCTTCATTTTTCCAGTCTCCAGAACAGTAAGGAACACATTTCTATTCATTATAAATTACCCAGTCTGTGGTATTCTGTTATAGCAGCAGACTATGACAGTGCCCATTAACACTTTATTCAGATGTCTGCTAAAGTGTCGCTTCATAAGAAAATCCTCCTCTGACCTATTTTATTAAAATTCTGACTCATATTACATTCTGTTCTAGTTATCTGCTTTATTTTACTTCTTAGCATTTATTACTATCTAGTATTATATTTTATACTTCCTTGTTTATTGCCTGATTACTCCTTCTAAAACGTCAGCACTGTTAGAGAAAAGACATTGTCTTTTACTTACTGCTATATAGTATCTAGCAGACAGGTGGTACTAAAAAATGTATTAAGTAAAGGAATGATTACCACATATGGTATCATACTGGAAAAGTGTTACTTCCATAATGTGAAGAAGGTTCAAATATTCATCTTCAGGGTGATGTAATGACAGTGTACCTGTGTCAAAATAATTGAATTAATGGAATATATGATTACAATTCCTTTAATTTTAATAGAAACTAAAATGTATATAGATATGTAAAATTAATTGAAGTTAGAAATATATACTAGGTAAGTTATATATCAGATACATTTTAGCTTAATTGAAGTTAAACTAGAACTCTATATACAAATATATGTTTAACGTATACTTATTTTATATTTATTATTGTATATTCTATAAGTAATAATTCTATATGTGCTAACATAATTTATATTTCTAACTTCAATTAAACTGATGCTCAAAATAAAAAAAATAGTTTTTAAAAATTTCTGCAGAAAAATCATATATTGAAGCATTGCTAATATTGAATATTCAAGAAAATGAGAAAATGACAGACCTGATATTTATCTTAATTTCTTAAAGAATATAAGTCATACTAAGTGTTTTAAATAAGGACAGTCAAATAATATGCAAAGTCAGCAAAAGTCATCATAGCGGCTATGATTTTAACCTACTATCATTACTAATAGGTTATGCTAATGTATATTGCACTTTGAGATATTTGCTAATCGTTAACAAATGTAACCATTTGTAAAGTCACACCTCTACAATTTCAATGATATTTAAAGAAATATAATTATCCTTTCAATATTTGACAAATTCATTAAATTTAGCAATATATATATATATATTTGTAAACCTCTTTTATGATTTCTAATCTAATAATCACATACCAATGAGAAAACATTTTCCATTCCAACTACACACAATCACTAAAACGACACACAGAAAACAATGTAGGAATAAACTAAAATTCATTTATCTGGTAGAAAATGATGTTGAGATATCTATAAAGAAAGACACATTTTTCCTTTTTTTTTTTTATTATACTTTAAGTTCTAGGGTACATGTGCATAACGTGCAGGCTTGTTACATATGTATATTTGTGCCATGTTGGTGTGCTGCACCCATCAACTCGTCAGCACCCATCAATTCATCATTTATATCATGTATAACTCCCCAATGCAATCCCTCCCCCCTCCCCCCTCCCCATGATAGGCCCCAGTGTGTGATGTTCCCCTTCCCGAGTCCAAGTGATCTCATTGTTCAGTTCCCACCTATGAGTGAGAACATGCAGTGTTTGGTTTTCTCTTCTTGTGATAGTTTGCTAAGAATGATGGTTTCCAGCTGCATCCATGTCCCTACAAAGGACGCAAACTCATCCTTTTTTATGGCTGCATAGTATTCCATGGTGTATATGTGCCACATTTTCTTAATCCAGTCTGTCACAGATGGATATTTGGGTTGATTCCAAGTCTTTGCTATTGTGAATAGAGAAAGACACATTTTTCTAAATACATGATGGAATTTTTAGAGTCTGATTCAAAAATGAGATTCCCCAAAATTATAATTCTTAGGTGTTACTAAAAGGAATATTAGTTTATAAATGATGTACATTCAATAAGAAATCATATTATTAAAATTAATAGCATGCTTCAGGGATAAATGAGGACAATGTAATCACGGTTATATTGGTTTATTTCACTGGCATTAAAATTGTGATAAAGTTATCTAGTTTGTACTACCTGTATTGGCCATGATTCATAAATGAAAAGATGTTTTTTAAGACATTGAGCCAATATTCACAATGTACTATACATTTATATCAGTGAGATTAATGTTATATATTCCCGATGTTTAGAATGGAATATAATCTTGAAAATACTTTACATGAATTGGGTCTGGGGCATCAGATAGTTGCCCTGCACAGCTAGCTGTTCAGTATTTCATTCAAAACAGTTGTTCCAAATTTGCTGATATAGTTTATGATGAAAAGTTCTTCTCAGTAAATGGTGCCCAAACAGATGTTTAAGGGAGAAAAATAAGACATATGCTGTAGTCTACAGTTTCAAATTAGCAACACTTTTTTACAAGTAAATGATACATGTTTTGAATGAAAATTGTAATACAGTGAGAGCATTTGATTAGGAATATTTGAAAGTGTTCTCATCATTGTATAAGTATTACCAGAAATAAAGCCCTCCACATCCTGGCCAATGTTTGGTATTGTCAGTCTTTTGTATCTTCTTGCTCATATATATATATATATATATATATATATATATATATATATATACAGTAGTTT
>NW_016803813.1:1889229-1911989 GCF_001698545.2 Rhinopithecus bieti | reverse complement strand
TTATATATTATAAAGTTATAACATAAATTATAAATATATAATATTACACATTTATATATTATATATTTATAAAATATAAACTATAAAGTATAATATAAAGCAAGTAGAAGGGTAAGATGAAAACTGGAAGAGGGCATTTTAACACATAATAGTCCTAATTGATTAATATCTCTAAAATAAAGGATGACTAAAAACAATAATAACATTACAAAAATACACAGAGGACCTAAAAAAAAAGACAATTTTTTTTCAGACTGGGTCTCACTCTGTCACCCAGGCTTGAGGCCAGTGGTGCAAACGCAGCTCACTGCAGTCTCAATATCCCAGGCTCAATCCTCCTCCTTCAGATTCACATGTAGCTAAGACCACAAGCACACACCACTACACCCGGCCAACACAAATTTTTAAATTAGTACTACATAGAAGAGAAAATTTAATTGGCTAAATAAAACATGTTCAACCTGAATATTAACCAAAAAGTCACAAATTTAAACAATCTTAAGATCAAATTTCACACCAGCACATTTTATAAATTCAAAATTTGATCACATACATTATTGATGAGGATTCAGAGCAAATTAGTCTTCCAGATGATGGGAATACTAAAAATTTAGGGAGAAAATGGGCATCCATCATCAATTACAGTTTAAAAGGCTCATTCTCTATTACTCTAAAAGTTCTACTTCCAGATATTTCCTCAGGGAAACTCTTAAACATGTTGACTAACAGAAAACTGCAAGATTATTTATAGCAATAATGTCCATCAACAATATTATCCTCTAAAGACATGTCTTCATAAAATTTTTCACATCTGACTTTTCATTTAACTTCTGTCTATGCCTACTCAATGACATAAATTAAAGATTAATTCATGGGCTACTAGAGAGGAAATAATGTTCTTAACATTTTAAACACACACATTTTAATACCCTATTACATTATTTCACTCATAAACTGAGAAATGAGGTATGGATACCCAAGAAAATGAAGCCAATTACCATCTGAAACACACAGAACAGTGATTAAGTAAGAGTCTCAAATCTGGCTTTCTTTAATCCATATTGTGACAATGGTTTGAAAGACAATCCCTGAAAAGCAGAGAAAAGTTTCTGCAAATGTCTAAACTCTCTTTTACCTGTTAACATGTAGAATTGGAGGTAATAACATAATAAGATCTTACTATAAATTATAGTTCTATGCATATATAAACACTTGATTAATACTAAGGAGCCATAACAGAGCAAAGCAGAAAAAAAAAAGTCTTTTCAGTAAACAGTACTAAATCAATTGTAAATCAATACGAGAAAGATTAAAAATTTACTCTGTCTAATGCCTTATACAAAATAAACTACAGTTAGATTGCAGATCTAAATATTAAAGTAAAACAATGAAGTTACTATAATATACTATATTAGCATGTCTTCATGAGTTTGGGGTCAGCAAACAATCCTTAATGGACACAAATTATACTAACTACAAAGTAAGTAATTAATACATCAGAGTCCTTATTGTATTAAAATTAAAAACATTCGTTTATCCAAAACATAAGAAAAATGAAATACCAATCACAGAGCAGCACAAGATGTTTGGAACAGACATAACTAACACGGACCATTATTGAGAACATTTTCCTGCAAATAGGTAAGAAAAATGACATTGAAAATATACACAAGATACTTAAACAGAAACAACCCAGAATAGTCAAGTATCAAAAAAAAAAAAAAAAAAAAAACATGACATGATGATCATTCTTATTAGTCATCAGGGAAACAGAAATGGAAAACACTAAGTGATAATACAAAATAAATGGCTAAAATTGAAAAGACTGAAAACTTCTGATTGAGGTGAACAAGGAGCAATGGAAACTTTCACATAGAACTGAAGGAAGTATAAGTTGGTGCAACCAATTTGCTTGGCAATATGTTTTGAAATCTTGCATGCACATACTAATAAATTTTACTCCAAAAGAGGAGTACTCATGCATATTGTGTATCAAAGACGTTTATGTTCATAGCACCATTGTGGTCTATATTTATTAATATTACACCAGTTGATGTGCACTATGATTCTTATCAACCTTATAATCCTAGTTATACCACTCTTGATTGTATGTTGTTGTTGACATATGTTAAACAGCACATTTCATAAACCCTACAATACATTGTTCCTATTTTTACTTTATACATACTGTTCTGTGGAAATTAAGAAAAAGTAATAATTTACATCTATCAAAATATTTACAGTTTTGGTGTTTTAATCTCATCCTTTGGATGTGTGTCTCAATCATGTTTCTTTTGCCTGTATAACTTCATGAGTTCTTGCAGTATAATCTGCTAAGGGCAGATAATCTCACTTTTATTTTCTCTGAAAAGAGTTTGTATTTCACCTTCAGTTTTGAAAGTTGTCTTCATTGATTATGGTATTCTAGACCGTTATTATTTGTATCACATAAATACATCATTTTGTTTTCTTTTTGTCTTCCTCTGTTTGTGATAAGAAGGCAGACATTATTGCTTCCCTGAATGTTAATTGTCTTACTCTGGCAGCTTTATGAAATGTTTCTTTTTCTTTAATTTTTTATCTGTATGACTATGATGGGCCTAGATATGCATTTCATGTCATTTGTCCTGCCTGAGGCTCTCTGAACATTTTAAATCGGTAGGTTATTTTGCTGGTTTATTTTTAATCATATTTGGAATGATTTCTCCACTATATCTTCAAATATTCCTTCCTCTTAGTTCCTCTCCCCTTTTCTGGAATTTTAATTACATTTAGGGTAAATCATTTGAAATTTTCCTTACGTTGCTAATTCTCTTCAGTTATTGTTCTCATCTCTTTGTTTCTGTGCTTGTTTGGACTTTTTAAGTTTTTCTGTCTCTGAGTACAGTGGCCTTTTTTTCTGCTGTGTTCAAACTACAGTTTCTTTTATCCAAGGAGTTCTTCAATTCAGATGTTTTTGTTTCAATTTTGGAATTTGTTTGATTTGTTGAGTTCAGTCAATATAGTCAGAAATTGAGCTGTGTTTTGGTTTTGCTCCTCTTATGGTTACCTTCAGTGCACTACAAACCTCAAATTGTTCTTGAATCACTTTGTGCTTAGGATGTGGGCTGGTTATCTGGGAGATTTTCTCAAAGTCTGCTTCACCCTCAACTAAAGACTTCCCTTTACACTTGTGCCCAGAGAAGGTCTCCCTTCATCTTCTCATCCTACCCCAGTTATATTCTAATGTCAATTGATACTCAGTTAGTGCCAGTTGTATTATACAGGTCATCTGGCTTTTACATACTGTAAGAATGGGAACAGTGCTCTTTCCAGGCTATCCTACATTGAAGGTGAGAATCCCCCTCTATTGACTATCATTGTCCTTTTATTACAAATTGCAATTTTCTGCATCTTTTATGTATTTTAATTTTGATATTTTAACTTCTTTTCATAAAATAATCAATAAAGATTAAAGTGCTTAATTTTGTTGTAATGTAGTTTGTTTTTCCAGTAAATTTCCATCTTAACTCCTTTTGCCGGGAGTTAAATAACGAAGCTAATTATAAGTTGAGCTGAGCTGGGGCTGGTTGGAAGCTTTATTTAATTTCAGTTCAACTCTGAATTCAATACTAGCTGAGTCCTTGAATCTAAACCTAAATGAGATTATGATGGCTGTCTGCGTTTCCCATGCAGAACCACAGATGCTAACTTAGCAAATTCTTATAGGTTATAACTGTGTGGCCAAGAGATTTATTTCTACCCTGAGGCTCTTCCAGATTCCAAACAGTCATCTCAACCCAAGCATTCATTACAAGTTTAGCTTCTTTCTTCCCATCCCCCAAAAGTCTCTTCTTCTATGGCGGGTATATTCCTCAGTCCTCCCTTATCTTGCATCCCCCAGTCATTTCTAGTTTATGTAGAGCTCATTTCTCTTGGGAATTGGGTCTTCCAGACATTCTTATATCCAATACACTTAGATGACTTTAAAGCAAAGTGTGATTTTATTTGTTTATCTGATGCTGTCTTGTATATGATGAGAGAAATCTCACATCCTAACTGGAACTGGATTTATTAGGCAATCATTTCTAATTTTATGAAAGTAGAGCTCAAAATGTTCTACTTAAAGTGCCTCATTCACTGGCTGTGATGGCTCATGCTCGTAATCCTAGCACTTTGGGAGGCCGAGGTGGGTGGATCATGAGGTCAGGAGTTCAAGACCAGCTTAGCCAACACAGTGAAACCCCATCTCTACTAAAAATACAAAATTAGCCAGACTTGGTGGCACATGCCTGTAGTCCCAGCTACTACTTGGGAGACTGAGACAGAAGAATCGCTTGAACACGGAGGTGGAGGTTGCAGTGAGCTGAGATTGCATCACTGCACTCCAGCTTGGGCAACAGAGTGAGATGTTGTCTCAAAAATAAATAAATAAATAAATAAATAAATAAATAAATAAAGTGCCTCATCCTAGCTAAGAGAGTTCCCATTTGTGTATAAAGCAGAGTTAAATGCTTTTTTCTTTTCTGTCAAAGGTAGTAATACAACTCTCCAATTATGTTTCTTTTACTTAGGTCAAAAGGTTGATGAGCTAACACAACTTTCTTATTTCTTGTCACACTAACGTGACTTTCCATTGAACAATTACATATATGTGGTTGATAGAAATACACATTGTGGCTTACACCTATAACCCCAGCACTTTGGGAGGCCGAGCTGGGTGGATCACTTGAGGTCAGGAGTTCGAGATCAGCCTGGCCTATATGGTGAAACCCCATCTGTACTAAAAATACAAAAATTAGCCAGGTGTGGTGGCGTGCACCTGTAGTTCCAGCTACTAGGGAGACTGAGGCAGGAGAATCACTGAACCGAGAGGCAGAATTTACAGTGAGCCAAGATGGCACCACTGCACTCCAACCTGGGCAACAGAGCAAGACTCTGTCTAGAAAACAAAACAAAACAAAAACATAAATACATATTGTAAATGAACAGATAATAATTTATTTGCCTTTACCTCCTTAACGGGATCCAGGAACCCGTTTGAGTAAGGTACATTCCAGAGGCTAACAGAACTCATACTTTGCTATAGTAAGTGTAAAAATCACTAAATAATCTAATGTTTTCCAAGGAATATTTGTATGATTTAATATGAACAGGTTAAAATAAAATCAGAATTTGTTTTATTGATTTTATTATCATTTGATTATTTTCCACATTTCTTTGTTAAATACGATATTTATCACTTTAAATATGCCATAACATATATAATTTTATATTTGCCTCACTCTGATAATAATCACGAAATACAAGAAAAACATTATGACACATGAATAAAATTATATGTCTGTATTTAATATTGAATATTTACCAGAATGTCATTTGATTCCCTATTGTTTACTTCAATAATCCATGTTAACACAAATATTATTTTACAGCATGTTATTTGTTCTAATAAAAATTATCCTAAATCACTGATTCCTCTTTAATATATCAATCATCCTAACAATGTTTAATGCTTTTAAAAAGGTAATCCTCTAAATGCCTCTAAATTATCTTATCTTAGATTAAGAACACCTATTTCTCTATAAATCCATAATCAGAAACTCTGAGTTTTTATAATCACCTAAATATATATATTTCATTTTTAGTAGAGCAATCAATAAAATAATACTTGTTGATCCATTAGCATAGACAAGATCTTTCAATGACTGAAAAGTGAAATATTTCATCAGTCAACTTGATGTTCAGTTGTTGTGATGCCATCATTTTACCTAATTAGAATATCTAAATAAGTAAAATGTTTAATATTCATCTTACTGATTTATACAATCACAGAAATCATTTTATTCAGTCCCCATTAGTATTTTAATTATCCATTTAAACCCATGTACCCTGCAATTCTCTAGGTTGAGGTAAAAGAATATTGAATTAAAACAAAATAATTCAATCATTCAAAAAATCTCTATATTATAACAATGATTTAGTTTTTCCAAAATAAATTTGGTCTCTTAGTTCTTTGTAATATTACTAGTAATATAAAACTTGTTTACAGACTGAAGCAATGCTTTTGTTGTTCCTTTTTCATTACTCTCTATGAAATGAAAGCTAAAATACTTCAGGTTCAGAAGAAATCTCAGTATATATTAGGAGATAAGGGTAACAGACAAAACCAAAATTGTTACAGTCACATTTTTGCTATATGATTCTAGAATTTAGAACCAGTTCTTTATAATGCTGTATATATGACAATTTCTCACAAATTGGTTTTTGATAGATGGAACTTAAATTTGCTGTTTCATGAATCATGATTCACTGATAATGGAAAAGTAAAGACTGAAACATAGGAAGAACTCAGCTATGTCCTTGGCCAGAGTAGAGAAACCGTACAGTTTAAAAATAATCCAACTGATACATTATCTATAGCATGAATATGAAGCTTAAAAAAAAGGAACATGATATGAGTGTGCGTGTATGGATAAGTGTCCATAAACTTGTAAAGGCGAAACAGGTTGAATAATAGGTATGCGATGCAGTTTTAGACTCATCAATTTTTAATTAATCCAGGTATCACTGTATTTCTAAAAAAAGTTCTCTGTGAATAAATCATTAAAAATTAGTAAATATTTAATAAAAGTGTTGTACTAGGTTTGCCAACAGTGCTTCTTTCTTTGTGAACATAATTTGTCCTTTAAAAATCTAGTGAATCCCCCCGGACTTGACTGATTTAAAATATTTGTTCGGAAGTTTAGAGTCACCTATAAAGTTATGCTTCCCAGAGAAATGTTTATATAAGTTTAGAGATACACTGTAAAGCCTTTCATCCCAATCCTGAGGTACAGATTATATAAGTAAACTTCCAGTCTAATATCACAATTATAATAACTTCTAGTGAATCATGATGAGCACTATTGTATCTTACATAATATCAGATAACAGGACATAAATAATTGGAATCATGCAGTTTCTAGCTTTTGTTCAGATTGGTTCTTTCACTTAGTAATATGCATTTGAGATTTCTCCATGATTTATAGCTTGAGGGCTCACTTTTTTATCATTCAATAATATTCCATTATGTGGGTGTACCTCGGTCTATCTATTCACCTATTGATATCTGAAGAAAAGGAAAAGGGAACCATAAATGCCAAATAGCTCTATAACAAAATTTATTTGAGATAAATCATAGACATAAAATATGAAAACTTAAACTGAAAAAATCTTCATGACCTAAGCCTAGGCGAAGATGTTTTAGAACTCAAAAAATATGAATGACAAAAAAGGATAATTTCATGAAAATTAACTTTTTGATAATCAAAAGACAACATTTATATTAGCATTTTATTGTGATATAACCACTTCCTATAAACTTAGCAGCTGAATATCCATTTACTAAGTTACAGTTTCG
Organism: Rhinopithecus bieti; assembly: GCF_001698545.2. Classification (NCBI taxonomy): domain Eukaryota; kingdom Metazoa; phylum Chordata; class Mammalia; order Primates; family Cercopithecidae; genus Rhinopithecus; species Rhinopithecus bieti. Next base: position 1,904,608 of record NW_016803813.1, on the reverse strand, counting down.
TCATTCCAAATCTAGTGCAAGGTATTTGGTTCTCTGCTAAGTATATCACAATACAGAAATCAGAGTATTTGCCATATTTATTTCTTGTCTGTTGGCTCTGGGGGTAAAATTGCTTCCATAATCATTATTATTGACAGAATCCAGTTCTGTAACTGTACAAGTGACATTCATGATTTCTTGCTGACTGCCAGCTCCTAGAAGCCATCTGCCTTCCTTACCACATGATGCTTTCCATTAGTAAGTAAGCAGGCCATGTCAAATCCTGCTCATCCGTGGAGTTTCTGACTTCCACTTCTGTGACCAGCTGCAGAAATATGTCAGCTTTTAAAGGGCTCAAGGTCCATCCGGATAATATCTTTAATTTAAGGTCAATTGTTTCTTATTAAATAATATAATCACAGACATTAAAAACTATCAAATTCATAGTCCTTTAAGCTATATATCAAGTAAGAGGGTATAAGAAATCTGTGACCATCTTAGAATTCTGCTCACCATTGTCCACACTCTGATCCCAAATATTCAGGTCCCTTACAAATATATCCACTGCTTCCCACAGTTCCTAAGGATATCATCCCATTATAGCATCACCTCAAATTCAATATTTTATCCTAATATCCTAGGCTCAAAAGTAAAAATTTCTCATCTAAGTTTGGTAAAATGGATGTCCTGAGTACACATTCATTAAGTACAACTCCTGTGACACATTTTTTTCTGAAAGTGTACTTTAAAACTAACTGAAAAAGGTTTTTTTCTGAAAAGGTACTTTAAAACTAACTGAATAAGTTATTTGTTGCAATACCTCCTGTATACAACAATGGGATATCCATAGGTTAAAAATTATAGATATTTAAAATAAAGAGAGAATAGTTCAAAAAGAGAGAAAATGGAATGTAAACTAGAGTCACTGTTCCAAAGCAGTTTTGTAATCCAGATGGGCAAACTAGAGTCAGAGTTTCTTAATTAGGGTTAAGTCCTGGAAATAATCCTCTATGGCTGTCATTATTGACCTCTGGGATGTCAGCACCATCCTTGATGTTCTGACTTCCACCCTGTGAGTCATGCTTCCATTTTCATGAAAGGTGTGCAAAATAAATAAATAAATAAATAAATAAATAAATAAATAAATAAATAAAGCTGAGTGCTGTAATACTTTGTCAGTAAAATTTTGTGGGCTTTGTGACCTACTTTCAGTTTGTATTCTCTCTCTCTCTCTCGTTAAGATCTTTCACCGTCGCCCAGGCTGGAGTGCAGTGGCACGATCTCGGCTCACTGTGAACTGATGTTCAGTCCAACCTGACTATGTTCTCACTGATGGAACCTTGTTGGCCTAATGTGGATTTCACAGGAGTTGACTCTTAGACAAAAACCATATCCATAGGTGATTCTGAGATAATCATTTCTCTATTTTTTGCTTCTGCTGACATGGCTAAGGGACAATGCCTGGTCTCTCAAGTCAGATTGAAAAAATCTGTGAGGCATACTTTTGATCTTTTTTATGTCATACTTTTGCATGAAATTTGAATGTCTTTCAGCATCAGGGCAGGCTGAGAATTTCTCAAATCATCAACTTTGGTTCCTTTTTGTTGATTAGTTCTTTCTATACTGATCTCTTTCCTCTCAGTTTACTATAAGCAGCAAGAAACAAGGGAGTGTCCTCAACACTTTAATTAGAAATCTCCTCAGCTCTGTATCCAATTTGTCATGTACAAGTTCTGCTTTCCACATAATTTCAGGACACATTTGGCCAAAGTTTCAGTAATCACATAAAAAAAAATCTTCTTTCTTCTAGTTTCCAATAACATGCCCTACACTTCTGGGTGGTCACTACATAATTCTTAAAGTCTAGAATTCTAATAAATGTATGCTGATAGTGATTTAAGGCATTTGTTAAGACAATCCAGAATTTTTCTATAATGTTCCTCTCCTCCTTCTGACTTCCAGCCAGCACTGTCTTTAATGTCTCTATTTCTACTAACAGTCTGTCCAAGACACTATAGGCTTTTTAATAACACTCCGTAAAATTTCCTCAGCATCTTCCACTGACCAATTCTAAAACCACTCCTACATTTTATATTTTGTTATAGAAGTACCCTACTTCTAGTACGAAATAGGCCTTTTTAATTGTTAGAAACTTTTTTTTTTTTTTTTTTTTTTTTTTTTTTGAGACGGAGTGTCGCTCTGTCGCCCAGGCTGAAGTTCAGTGGCCGGATCTCGGCTCACTGCAAACTCCGCCTCCCAGGTTCACGCCATTCTCCTGCCTCAGCCTCCTGAGTAGCTGGGACTACAAGCGCCCGCCACCTCGCCCGGCTAGCTTTTTTGTATTTTTTTTTTTTTTTTTTAGTAGAGATGGGGTTTCACTGTGTTAGCCAGGATGGTCTCGATCTCCTGACCTCGTGATCCGCCCGTCTCGGCCTCCCAAAGTGCTGGGATTACAGGCTTGAGCCACCGCGCCTGGCCTAGAAACTTTTAATACTACTAACATAGAAGCTTTATTTTTATTGCTACAAACTTAGCAGCTTAAACCAACATCCATTTATTGACTCACACTTACATAGGTCAAACATTTGACCCTGTGGCTGATTTCTCTGCTTGATATACACATAGCAGAAATCAAGGATTGGTTGGATATAGTTCTTGTCTAGAGGCTTTAGGGAAAATTCTGCTTCCAAGTTCTTTCTTGTTAGCAGGATTCATTCAATGTGAGTGTGGGACTAAAGCTTTCTGGCTAGCTATTAGCTGGGGATGGCTCTAAGTAACTCTACTGCCAGCATTATTTAACACTAGTAGTCTCCCTCAACTTTCAAGCCAGCAATGGAATATCCAGCCCTTCTCATTTTTTTAACATCTTACTTCCTCTTACTACCATCTTGAGAAAAATCTGTGCCAAAAATTGGTTTTAAAAGACTTACGTGATTAAGTCAAGCACAGCCAAATGATCTCCCTATCTTAAGTTTAATTGTGCCAAATAACATGGGATTTTACTTCCCTGATTATGTTAATAGGAGTACATTTTATCAAATTCAGAGTTCTGGAGATTATGCAGGGATTGTACACTGGGGAAAAAGGTACAAAACTTTTCAGTGGTCATCATAGAATTCTGCCTAGCAAACAATTTTAAAGAAAATAATAGACAAGCCATAGACTGCAAAAACTGTGCAGCACATATACATGATAGAAGAGTTATATCTGGAGGGTATAAAGACATTCTAAAAGTCAAGGAAAAAAAAAAACTCTATAAAAAATAGGCTGAAAAAAAATCCAGAAAATAAACATGAAAAACTGCTTAATTTATTTAGTTATCAGGATACTGCATATTAAAACTACATTGAGGTACCATTTTATACTCAATAACTATAGTTGAAAAAATCAAACAAATAATATTTAAATTTGGTGAAGATATATAGCAACTAGAAATCACATTATTTATGGGAATGTAAAATGATATATCCATTTTGGAAAACTGTTCAATATTTTCTTATGAAGTTAAATATACATGTTCCCCATGACCTACCAATTCCACACTTGGTTGTATTAAATCAGCAGAAATAAGAATATATGTTGGGGAAAATAACACATATAAGAATGCTCATAGCAGTATTATTTATATAAGAGAAAAATGGAAATGAGAAATGCCAATCAACCATGGAATAAATTATAATCATGTAATAGAATATTAGGCAGTACAGTATTATTTATATAAGAGAAAAATGGAAATGAGAAATGCCAATCAACAACGGAATAAATTATAATCATGTAATAGAATATTAGGCAGTAATAAAACCTGAATCAACCACTGATACAACAGCATAAATGAATCTTAGAACATTTTAATAATATGAAAGTCAAACACAAAGAGAATGCATACCTTATGATTCCATTTATATGAAACCCTAAAATGCACAAAATTTATCTGCAATGATAGAAATCACCAAGCAGTTACTTCTTGGGAGGTAGGATTGGGTTGGAATTGCCCAGAACAGAGTATAGAGAAACATTCCACGATAAGAAAAATATTATTTCAGTTGATTCAAGTAATGTTAATGAGAAAATATAAATTGTCACTTAATTTATATTTATGTTATTACTGAACTGAAGACTAAGATCTGTGACTTTTACTGTATAATTATCTCACCTCAATAAAATATATAATAAAAATAATAAAATAGATCTATATTATTAATACATATCTAGAGGTTATAATCGCATGAAGTGTTAGCTAAAAAAGGATAATCTTCCATAATATCTGTTTAAACACAATAGTTTCTAATTAATTATCCATTTGGATGGTATTTATTATCTTAAGTTTTTGGTTTGTGGATAAAAAAGGGAACACACAAATAGAGTATTACTGTTATTATACACATTACAGAAGATTTGCTAGCTATATATAGAATATACTTGGGTGCAATCATTTCTTTCTATATTGATATGTATTTTAAGACAATTTATAAAATTGTAAAATGTATGAAAGTATGAAAGGAAGAAAATATATATGTATACATATATTTATATATAGGTTATATATACACACACACACACATATGTAGGTTTTCTTCTAAAAGTGTTGTAAACTATTTTATTTTGCTTGATAGCATCTGTATTGTTAGGAGAGTCTCAGTACAATGCTAACAAATCCAAATCGTAAAAAAGAAATGAGCTCTGAGACAGAATTGGTAGCATGTATTCTTTGCACTTTGATTCTAGAGGTTGTGATACTCAGGGACAACTTTTATGACAAGAACCGAAACATTTAATTAAAAAAAAATCATAAAAGGTTGGGACAGTTAATTTGGGAGATTCAACTAGACTATTTTGAGAGCAATAATTCAGCTACCTCCAGAAATCTAGGGAATGTACAACATTCAAAAACTCAAGTATCCAATAGCTCCTCTATTATTTTTGTGAGTTTCATATAAATGGAATAATAATCACTCGATTAGTGTTTTACTTTTTTGTTATTATAATGTTCTAAGATACAGTCATACTGTTGTATCAGTGTTTCATTCATTTGTATAACTGAAAAATAATGACTCAATACTATGGAAGTAGTAGCCACAACAAGTGAATAAATGAATAACGTAAAAAACAGTGGTAGTTTTTTCAGGTAACATTTTTTTCCTTGCTGAAACATGATGTTGTTGATTATTCTGAGATTCCGTTTCAAAAAAATGATTGTAATGCTAATCTCTCAGTGAAATCCCTAACAAGATGCACTTATAGTACCTCATAATACATGCCAATATTTCCAAGATTTCAATTGCTTTGTCATATATATGTTATATATTACTGTATGTTAAACATTATATAAGTTATGCATTATTGTGTAAATTAAGCTCATGCTATTTGCTGTGGGTTGAATTGTGTACTGCAAAAATATAATTTCTAACCTTCAATCTCTATGAATATTATATTTGAAAATAGAGTCTTTACAGATATAATCAAGGCCATACTGGATTAAGATGGACCCTAAATTCAGTAACTACTGTCCCTATAATAAGAGATAGATCTGGAGACCCAGAGAGGCAAAGGATAGATGACCATAAGAAGACAAAAGGAGAAATTGAAATGATGCTGCTTCAAGCCAAGGATCATTGCCTACAATAACCAGATGGCCTTCCATAACCAGAAGTGAGGAAGACAAGGAATGTTATTCAGAACCTTCAGAAGGCATATTGACCTTGCCAAAACCTTGATTTGAGATTTAGCCACCAGAACTATAAGAAAACCAATTTATGCTGTTTTAAGACATCAATTTGTGTTAATTTGTTACAGAAACCTTACATTACCCGACTTCAAACTATATTACAAGGCCATTGTAACCATAATATCATGGTACTGGTACAAAAAATGGAACACAGACAAGTGGAATAGCCTAGAGAGCCCAGAAATAAGGCTGCACACCTATGACCACGTGATCCTCAACAAAGGCGACAAAAACAAGCAATGGGGAAAAGACTCCCTATTCAATAAATAGTGCTGGGATAACTGGCTAGCCATATACAAAAGATTGAAACTAGACCCCTTTTTTACACTATATACAAAAATCAACTCAAGATTTATGGAAGACTTAAATTGTCAACCCAGAACTATAAAAACTTTGAAAGATAACCTAGGAAATATCTTTCTTGAAAGAGGAACTGGCAAAGATTTCATGACAAAGACATCAAAGGCAATTGCAACAAAAGCAAAAATTGACAGATGGGCCTAGTTAAAGTTAAGAGCTTCTTCACAGAAAAATAAACTATCAACAGAGTAAACAGACAACCTACAGAGTGGGAGAAAAATTTTGCAAACTATTTATCAGACAAAAGTCTAATATCCAACATCTATAAGGAACTTAAACACGTTTACAGGAGAAAATCCAACAAGCCAACCAATCAAAAAGTGGGCAGAGGACATAAACAGACATTTCTCAAAAGAAGACAAATATGCAGCCAAAAATCTTATGAATAAAACCTCAATATCATTGATCATTAAAGAAATGCAAATCAAAACCACAATGAGATGCTACCTTACACAATTCTGAATGGCTATGACTAAAAAGTAAAAAACAAAAACAAACAAACAAACAAACAAAAAAAAAAACAAAAAACAGATGCTAGCAAGATTGCAGAGAAAAGGGAAAACTTATACACTGCTGGTGGAGTATAAATTAGTTCAATCATTTTGAAAGCAGTACGGTGATTCCTCAAAAAGCTAAAAGCCTAACTACCATTCAACCCAGCAATCCTGTTACTGGGCATATACTCAGAGGAGTATAAATCATTCTACCATAAAGACAAGTGCATGTGAATATTCACTGAAGCATTATTCACAATAGCAAAACAAAACAAAACAAAACAAAACCTAAATGTCCACCAATGACAGATTGGATAAAGAAAATTTGGTACATACACACCATGGAATACTATATAGCCATAAAAAACAAGATCATGTTCTTTTGCAGAAACATGGATGGAGCTGGAGGCCATTATTCTTAGCAAATTAACACAGGAACAGAAAACCAAATACCACAGGTTCTGACTTATAAGTGGAAGCTAAATGGTAAGAACTTACAAACACAAGGAGGGAAACAGAGTTCTACTTGACAGGGGAGTGTGAGAAGAAGGAGAGGAGCAGAAAAGATAACTATTGGATACTGGGCTTAATACCTGGATGATGTTACAGTATGTACAACAAACTACTGTGATGCATTTTTATCTATGTAACAAATTTTACATGTATCCCCAAACCTAAAATAAATGTTAAAAAAGAAATAACATGTACATTTCTTATAAAAAGTTATTGTTGTCTAAATAATGAAGTAGGAATAACCTATACATTTTGGTGGACAATTTCACTTCTTGTTTTTGAGTTTTTTCTTACTTTGCCTTACATTTAGCCATTTTCTGTAAAATAATCTGCAAAAATTATATTAGTATCATTAAAATCTAAACTTGAATGAATTTCAATTTTATTTAAAAAACATGAAGAGGTAATCAATTATGACCAACTACCCCATAAAATTTACTATTTTTTCTGTCATTCAAAAAATCACCTGTATGAGGTGGCTTATATCTGCAATCCCTACCACTGGAGAGGCTGAGGTGGGAGGATCACTGGAGCCCAGAAGTTCAAGACTGCAGTGAGCCATGATCACACCACTGCACACCAGCCTAGGTACAAACAAACAAAAACTAAAATACATGTACATTTCTAACTAACATGTACTAATCATATAAATGCTTTTGAGGAACAAAATCTCATATGTTCATTTTCTGTCACATTTACTTTCCTCAGAGAAGTAATTTCACTAAATTTCCATGTGAAAGGTCAGTAACCATTTATTGCAAGACAGGGTTTGCTCTGTGTTGTTTTAGTTAAATTTCACAGAATTTTATTAATTTCTCAAAATTTGGATTTAAGATAATAATTTAACTGAATTAAACCCCACAACGAAAAGAGCTAAATATCTAATAAAATATATACATATATATACATACGTGTGTGTGTGTGTATGTATATATATGTTATATTTTGAGACAGGTTCTCACTCTGTCACCCAGGCTGGTGTCACTTACTCTTTATAAAATACTAATTATTTTGTTAAATATGATTATCTAGTGCCCTCAATATTAATAGGTTATCAAGAAGGTCAAAACAGTCAAGACCATTACTCCTAAGCTGCCTTGATAAGCCATAACTAAATTTAGAGATGATGCTTAGAAACATGCTTCTTGGGCTTAATATTTTACATGGTTGAATGACTCAAATTTCTTTTGATGGGTTATTCCCCAGGTGATCTAGTTAGCTACCATGGGGACGGTAGTCATAGCTTATAGTTCTAAGTACAGCAAACCGTGTGACCTCTGGACAGATAGATGCTCAGGTAAGAAATGGCTGAATGCAAATCTAAATCGGCACTACTAAAAATCAATGTTCAGTGTGATGGTTAGTACTGAGTGTCAGGGACACGCAATGTCTGTTCATACATCTTTATATGAAAGGATAGCATAAAAAACTCTCAAACGTAAGAAATATTACTGAGATGTAATCAGAATAAAAATCAGAAATTGTGACAAGTTAATAATTTCCCTGCAATGTATTAATCTAACTGTTCTTTATTCATTGCCTTTTTATAGAGTGATTTGTAATATAATTTTAAAGAATCATTTATGGATTTCAGTATTTTCTGAACATTTTATCTGTGTGTTTTTCTGCTTCTCACACCATTTTTATACCTGAATTATTGAAACAGAAAATAATTTATCAGCTACTGAGTACAGAAATATAAAACATTAATTAAAATTGTACACTTTCTGAAATTAATTAAGCATAACTATACAATTATGAGACATTACAATTATCATCGTCATATATTTAAATGGTGTATTTGCATAGTTTTAGTTACTATAATAAAATAAATATATAACTAACAAAGATGAACAAAACTATATGGCTTATAATGAGTATACATAAGAGGCTATGGTTTATATATAAATACCAGAACTTGTATTCTAGCTGTAAATAGTAAGCAAAAATGTAAAACAACTAAACTTTATTCTAGGAATGCATCATTTTGCCCCATTCAAAATTCAAAACTTAATCCACCTGTATGTTATATCACCAAGTAATTTTTAATAGACCAATTAATGTATGGGCAGTAGCAGCCTTTCTAACATAACTGATTTTAAAATACATAAATATGAATATTAACAAACATTTTAAACACATTCATGGAATATGTATGATGAAAACATGTATGCATATTAATGCTTATGACTTGTGTAATTATAATAGGCTACAAATACAGTAACTTCAAAAGAGAAATGAGCATGTTCAGATTACATATTTAATATTAAAATTTATAATTGTCTTTAATTACAAAAGCCCATTTAAAATAGTAAAATCATTGGTTGGAATTTCTTTATTAAAAGATTCTGATTTAAAAGATTATTTTCCTATTTTAAAACACCATAAAAATATCTTTACAATTCACTTTATTTTTTAAGAGACAGAGCCACATTTTAGATGTTCAGGTTAGAAGCATATCAAATAATATTTTGCTCAGTCTGACATATGTGATTTGAATTAATCGACGGCTACACCCTATAAATTACTGTTGGTGAAGCACTATGAAAAGAAAATTGGTCTGAAATATTTATTTAACTACTCAAGTAGTAAATACCTGCTGTCATCTATCTATCTCTCAAGCGTTCTGGCTTAAGTTATCCTGACTAAGATCCAAGACAGTCCTAAAGTTTATTTCAGAAAGCAGTGAACCTAAAAGTCTGCCTCAGAAAAAACTGAACATAACCCCATTTGGTAAAACAATATTTGAGACTGAAAATTCATTAACTCTCACATTTCACCTATGACATATTTTAAGACAATTAAATGAGTTAAAATAGGTGAAAACAAACACAAGCATTAAAACATAAAAACAACATGAAATTATGTTTTCCCCTTGTACCGATTTGCCTTATAACTTAATTTGTTCTTCATGGAGTCAGATAATATTCTTCTCTTAATCTTCCTTTAGCAATTACAACAACTGAGCTTGCCAATATCACCAAATGAAGTGAACCAATAAATTGGATTGCCTCCACAATAGTTTACTCCTAAAGTAATATCTATTACATTACTATTTGGAAAATGTTATCAGAAATAGCATAAGCTGCAAAACTTTCACAGTTTAGATAAGGAAGTGAATTTAAAAACTAGATGTCCTTAGCTTTTTCCATTTTTTTTTTTTCCTGTGTGCCTGACATTTATTATGCAGGGAATTGCTTTATCAAATGTCACCTTGAAAAAGTTGCTTAAGTTCTCTGTCCTATATAAAATAAAAGTCACCCCCTATTTATAACACTGAAGTGTGAGAATGTGCTACTGGGTTAACACTTTATATACTTTGAGCTCCAATGGCAAAGAGAAACTTGAGTTTATGGGCAGATTTCCAACCATGCGTTTTCAGAAGGGACTTAATAAATTCAGTGCTCTACTAAAATGTTTTAGGAAACAAAATATTACATACATTGAACCCTGATTATTTTATCCACAGTGCTTTCTCACACTATATTCTTTACAAAGTGGCAGCCTAGAACACATTGCTTCAAAGTAAAGATTACAAACATTTCCCTTCTTAACAATATTATCTACCTCACATCATGAACCTAGTGGTCTTGGAACTTTCTTTTCAAAAGTCTCAGACATGAAAATGAGGCAAAATTACTTAAAGCCTTCATAAAAGCTAGACATGCTCATAAGTGATACATCATCCCTCTTTCACAAAATGACTTCTATTACCCTACAAACCATTCTGATTTTCAGCTAAAATGCATAATCAGATCAATCAAAACCTCAAAAGAACAGATGATCTTAAGATTGTAACAAGGAATCAGGCAGTTATGGGAATTCTCCAAAAATGCCAACAACTCTACTCAAACTTGCTCATTATCCTGACAAAGAAGTAATGTCTGTTGTTATCACAAGGGTTGTCCCCAGACAAGGAGTCTGAGGCTGTCAATGGTTTTCAGTTCTCAAGCTCCTGCCGGGGGCTGTCTACAGTTTTAGTTTACTCACTTCTGACATGTTCCCAGCGAAAATAGTATTTTAAGAGACAAGGTTCATATGAAACATTTTTCCTTTTCTTGCAAATGAAGGGAACACTTGATGTAGGGGCTTCATACAGAACAAAGTTTCATGGGATGCTTTCTGTGTCTCCCATGAAGTGAATGACACTTCTATTCCTTGATACGTAATGGTGAAGTCAGTGGGAAAGGTTATTGTGAAATTATTTTACATCACTCTAGCACCAAATGAGAAAGGTTACCCATTGGATCCAGTTTGTAAGTAAATGACAGAAAGATTCACATTGAGTTTCTCTGCAAGGGGCCAGACAGAAAGAAAATCTGCAAAGTCACTCTGAAGTCAGTGTGCCTGATACTTTCTCCTAGAGTGAGCAGTTAGGTACTTGCAGAAGCTGAGAAGGAAGTGCTGAATATCATCTGTAAGTGCTTTGCAGCTATCTCTTCTAGAGAAGAGATGAACATGAAGATGAGGATAGCAAGTATTATTACTCCTGGCATAGGTGAGCAAGAGAAAGAAGCAAGGATATCGAGGTCCCTATTATCACTCACCTACACAACTTTATAGGAGGACTCTCAGGAATCTGAGGAGATGGAGCAGGTGAACATGCTACATTAAGATGGTGAGTCCAAAGATGTTTCAGCTGTTAACAATCAAAAGTGCTGTAGAGAGCGTAGGCCATGGAAAGTGTCTTTGGTACCAAGATTAATAAACTGAGGTATCTGGCTAAATTTAAGCACTGGCAAAACAGAATCAAAGCATCTATTTAAAATGTAGAACGCAACCAAGCAATGGAGATAGTGAGCAAGAAGTTTTGAAAAGGAAATGAGAAAATGTGAAAGACTTTCTGCAGGTATATCATTTTACAGGGCTCTGTGGTAAACTGACCAGCTGAGGAGTCTGTGTCTGCATCAGTATTGCTTTTGAGGGGAACCTGTTGGATTACCATTTTGTTGATTTTGTCATACAGAAGCCGCTTGACCATTATTCTTTCAAGTATTTATTCCGTTCTGTTCTTCTTTCTTCTCTGTCTTGTATTCCCATTGTATTTATATTGCACATTTTTATTTGTTCTGCAGTTCATAGATAATCTATTCCATTTTTTCTTTACTCTATTTTCTATTTGCTTTTCAGTTTGGGAAGACTTTTTTGATGTATCTTCAACCTCTCTGATTCTTTCCTTGGCCATGTTCTATCTACTAACAGACTTATCAAATATCTTCATTTCTGTTATGTGTTATTGATTTATAGCATTTCCATTCGATTCTTTCTTAGAGTTTCCACATTCCTGCATATATTGATCACTTTTCCATTAGAAACCCTAGCATATTAAACATGGTCATTTTAAATTCCTACTCTGGTAATAACAAAATACATGTGATACTTGCGTCTAGTTCTGATGCTTGCTTTGTATCTTTAGATTGTGTTTTCAGCTTTTTACCATGCTTTCTAACTTTTTGTTGAAGCCTGAACATGATGTATCATGCAAAAGGACCTGAGTTAAATAGATTCTTAGTGTGAGGCTTTATGTTTATTTGAGTAAGAATTATGATGTATTTATTGATTGCTCCAGGTGTCAGAGGCTAAAATGTCCTCCAGTGTCTATGTTATTCTTTCCCCTGAAAATGTATTAAAGTTTCTCCAGGATAGAAACATCTGAATGAAATTTATGGATCAAAGAAGATTCTTTTATTCAGTTTAGCAAGATAAAATTAAGTATTTTCCAAAGTAAGTGTACTAATTTACACTGAAACAGGTGTCAGGTAACTATTAAATAAAATGTGTTTTTAATATTATTGTTTTGGAGTGTATACATTGTAAGACTTCCCAGTGAATCACAACCTCATCAATCCTTGATATTTTCAGATATTTTAATTCTAGCAATACCATTCTTCTTGTTGTCCTGCCCCTCTCCAATTATGCCTTCTATTACCCTCATTTGTTTGCTCAATCTGCTTGCTTTATTCAGAATTCCCTTGACCCTTCCATTTCCACACTCTCAGCTCTCTGTCTCATCTCTTCCCCTGGATAACCCCTACATTCTTTAAGAGTATATATAAGAAAAGCACTTCATCTTTTCCTACAATGTAAATTGCCTTCTTTTGAGGCTATAACAACCATGCTTCTCTTGCTCTTGCAAGTCAATCTACTCGTATCAACCAAAGTACAGATAGAGCTCTAGGTTGATATACGTTTGGGTCAATTTAATGAGTATTTTTTTCTTCTGTTATTATATTATCAAAAAACAAGGAGACATGAGAGGCAGGGTTGTCAAAGAAGTATGACATTGCAAGTAACTTGAAAGATAGTCCCTTCAACTTTCCCCTTAATTTCATGTCTCCTTCAGCAGCATCTTTACCAAGTGTTACCACTGATTCCCATGGAATGACTATGACCTGTGACTACCCTTCCCATTCTTAGACCACTGTTACAGCAGACTTGTTTTCTCCTCACAGGGTCCTGAAATTTTTCTTTTGCTATAATGCTAACTCATTGATCTCAGATCAAGCCCTTGGGTCATACTTTAAACTATCATCTTTTCCAGACCTATATAATAATTTCTTACCTGTTCTATCGATTTGTACATAGTATGTTTAATACCCACACTGCTTTTTATTTTCCTTTATTGTTTGCCAAGAGTTAATTTTTTTTGTTTGAAAAACTGCTTTAAAAACAACTTTTGACATACAGTCTGATAATAGTAGTTAGTATTTGAATCATGCAGGTAAGAAATCAATAACCCAAAGGTGGATATTTAAGTACTTTAATTGCCATTATTGAAGTCTCTATCAGAGATCTTTTGTTCTTTTTTTTTTTTTTTTTACTTAGAAAAAATGTTGTTGAAAAGTGTTTTCATTGGTTAAATTAGTGTTTTTCAAAATAGATGCTTACATAGGAAGATTCTATAAGCTCTATAAGCTCTACTACAACTATGTAAACTAATTATAAGAGCCTGGCAAGCTCCACAAAATACTGTTGAGGAACCTGGAGTCTTACTGTGTATGTGTCCTTCTACCTCACAGAGCACTGTCACCTCCAATACTACAGCATCTTTAGGTCTGGCCCTCAGAATTAGTATCTGCATTCTGGAGAGAGTCTTTCATGAAGGTGCTAATGTGAGTCTCCAAATACAGATATGGGGCCACCTCTGATCTAAAAAAACTGATCAACTACATTGTGCCATATCACTCTCAGCTTTAACAATTGGAGCTACCAAAATAATCAGACAATTGTATATAGCAAGATTGCTTTTGTCTGTTCACACCACTACTTTTTCGCTTGTGTGTACATTTGTTTACACAACAAAACCTGATACTAATTTACAATTCTCCTATGTGATTTTTTCTTTTATTTACCTATCTGTTATTTCTAAATAAGCCTTATGATGATCCTAGTATGACAAAAATTGAGTAAGAAATGTCATTGAATAATTTCAAAATAATTTTGTCCAATATGCAAGCAACAGTCAGATGAGTATCAGATATATCTATTTTGAAGCAATCTTAGAAATCAGTTTGTTAGTAACCCACCCCTTCTCTAACAAGGTTGCTCAATGGCTTCTCTTATCTCTGGGTCCCCAAATTAATGCATATAATCTATTTGAGGATACATTCATTAATCAATTATTTAATGTATACAGAGTTATATGAAGCACAAGATTTGTAGACATGCTTACAGATACACACTAAATGTGTTAAGATAACTAAGACACTTTATTTCACTTCTTGGTGAATTATACCATAGAGTAATAATATAAAATAAATCTACACAAACAAGCAGGAAAATTGCTCACAAAACTTGAGGGACTTTTCTTTCATGAAAAACATACGATTGTTTCTATAGTGTTCTACTCCTCCCTCAGGAGTGCTTTACAGCTTAGAGCCAGGAGAAACGCTCTAGATAAGATGGAAATATTTTCAAGAGGGAACTGGAGGAGATTTACTATTTTCTCAGCAAGCATACCCTAAAACTGAAGGCAGCTATATATGTAGTGTCATTGGCATTACAGTGGGCAATGGGGAGAATCTGTGTTTCTAACCGGTGGAATTCTAGGCTGCTAATTAAGGATGGTCACTTTTATATGAATGTGAATCACAGTTCAATTCAATAAGAAGGTTTATCTTCTAATACCAAAACAGTTCAATTCATATTTAAAAAAACAGAGTCCTCGGAAATAATACCACACATCTACAGCCATCTGATCTTTGACAAACCTGAGAGAACCAAGAAATGGGGAAAGGGTTCCCTATTTAATAAATGGTGCTGGGAAAATTGGCTAGCCATATGTAGAAAGCTGAAACTGGATCCTTTC
>NW_016803813.1:1887085-1888671 GCF_001698545.2 Rhinopithecus bieti | reverse complement strand
GAGTTGTTATACATGATATAAATGATGAATTGATGGGTGCTGACGAGTTGATGGGTGCAGCACACCAACATGGCACAAGTATACATATGTAACAAACCTGCACGTTATGCACATGTACCCTAGAACTTAAAGTATAATAAAATATATATATATATATATAAAAAAAATCTTACCATAAAGTTTGTCCCAAATTCCTATGTGGCCCTTCACTGCCTAACTCTCCTGTATATCTCTGTGTGTATTTACTTATAATACAGAAATTGCATTTCTTATCTTTAAAATGAAGCAACTGTGGGAGATAAGGTTTATATAAAATATATCAATCACCCTTGTAGTATTTAGAAACATTTTAGCACATATCAAGCCTTGTAAATCCCTTGGGGGTATAATTATGTCATTATTTTCACATTTTGAATCATATTCCATTACTTATTTGTTTCTCAAAAACACAGGTCTTATCATATCACAGGCTCATCACTTTGTATTGTATTGTATTTCATGTCCATAAAATATGATGGAAGTAGAGCAAATGGTCATTGATTAACTTAGTGTAGGGTGGTCTCCGTTATTTGACCTATAACCCCTCCCCATATTTGTCTTGTGAATATGCAGACAGATGTTTCTATAGCCCACAGAATGGTGAATACTTGAAACACAAGATCGTTAATGCAACACGACAAGAGTTATATCTACAGCCTAGCTCTGTTTCTTGTTTTTCCACATTTATAATTTGAATCCCTAAATAATAAACTCTAACTTAGTGGAATAAAATGTTTCTGTACTTTCATAGCATAAAGTACTTTCAATTGTAAGCTCCTTGTCATTGAGAAGCTAGGCAGGAACAAATGACCACCTAGAATTCTCTTGTGATGGGCACTGTTCGATGACAGTAGTCAATCCCTGGAGATACTTCAGGTTGCAGCTCTTCTCTAGGAGATACCTGTGCCTTGGAGTGGGTTGGGAAGAATCAGCATGGAAAGAAAGTGAATGGCATAGAATTCTGAGAAAGATGTCTTTTTTATTCTTATCATTGTAGCGATAAATATATTCGTGAACCCATGGTATACATAAGCAGTAATTTTTAGGAGGATGTGATCTCCATTGATGTGCTTTTGCAATCAAAAGCAAAGGAGTATTGTAAATTATATGGCAAGAGTAATTTTACAAGTACTGATAATCAGAGACCAGCCTGTAGCCAGGTAAACACGGCTCTTCTTTTTATAGTGTGGATGTGGGTATTTGAAACATGGGGGTTAAATTGGGTGGCATTCGTGGGAACTAGAGGCATAGAAGTTTTAGAGGAGCAGTTGACAGCCTATTAATTATCAAAGATTTATAGCAGGCCAGACAGAGAGGAGCTGGCACCTTCTAGAAAAATCCATAAACTATCTTCTCCTAGTAAGTATAAAGGCATGGCAAATAGTTTCTACAAATGTTGTTCTCTTTTAACAGGTGTTATAAAGAGTATGTTTTCATTTACAAAGTATTTTCAACCATAGTATAAATGGCTTTTCCACTGGGACTTGGTTTTATATTCTGTTCATTTATTTTCTTTCCTTTTTTTTTAGGAGCTATAAATAGTTTGG
>NW_016803813.1:1875139-1886349 GCF_001698545.2 Rhinopithecus bieti | reverse complement strand
ATAAAGGCATGGCAAATAGTTTCTACAAATGTTGTTCTCTTTTAACAGGTGTTATAAAGAGTATGTTTTCATTTACAAAGTATTTTTCAACCATAGTATAAATGGCTTTTCCACTGGGACTTGGTTTTATATTCTGTTCATTTATTTTCTTTCCTTTTTTTTTAGGAGCTATAAATAGTTTGGTTTTCCTACTTAGGTGCATTTACTCTCTTTTTAAGAAAACAAAACCTAAATCAAAATTCACATGAATAAAAGCTGATATATGAGGATAATGAATTTGAAGCCAAACCAGATGAAATGCTGCAATGGTAAAAGGGCTTTCCTTTAACAATTGAAACTGAAAAAGTTGAATTAATATTTAATCTTCCATTTCTACCACTAGTTTGAATATCAATTGCCTTCAGAGCTACAGATTTTATCTTAATAAACTATTTCCCATGCTGAAAATCACATGGCCAATAAATTTGCATATTTTTTGGTAGAAAAAATATTTTCCTTTAGTGTCAAACAAGGTCCAATGAGTATTTTTAATTGAAAATCACCTGCCATAATGATTGCAAATGAGTGTACAATGGATAGGAGGCAGTGCCTGATAGGAAGCCATTTACAACCAAATGGGCATGACCATCTAGATGGGTTTTTGTGTATTTATATCTGAAGCTGTTATGTAGATAATCCTGAAAATTAATTGAAGTATTGGAATGAGTTAGGGTAAGAGGAAATTATGCCAAAATTACTAAAATCTAATGAGTGCATCTAATAGTTAAAGCTCTGATTTAGGCAGCATTGCTCAGAAAAAAAAAAATATTATTACTTTAAGAGAACAAAAATAATTAAGTACTCTCCCTACATCTCTTGGTAATTAACAAATTGTTACTCTTTCATATATCTTTCTTCTACCAGCACAGCAGGATAGTAAAATGGTTATGATGAATGTGTTTTAGTAAACAAAAGGATAAGAAGTACATTAACCTGGAATAACAAAGACGGGAGCAAAACATCAGGTGTTGTTCTTTGCTATTGCACTTGATTGCACTAGTTGAAGATAAAATGGCAGAAAAGGTTTTATTCAATAGACTTATATTGTTGGAAGAAAATTATCATAGCTGTATAGTATAAGCAAATTCTAACAGCCATAATCTGTTTTGATTCTCTTCTTCTTAATCATCAGTTTTGAGGGTTGCTAATCAATCACATATGACCTAAATATTTGCTAAGACATATCGTGTTCAATCTGAGGGTAGTCATATTTTAAGTTATGAATTTGAAATTTTAAACTCTCTTTAAAATCCTAACAAAATTCTATTTTCAGTTTTCTTAAAGAAATGGAAGGTTGGCACTCAAACCTCAATGTGCCAGAAGATTAATAAAGGAAGCTGTATCCTTTAAACATGGAATTTGTTCCATTGGTTGTTATGATTCCCATATACTTCTACTGGTTCCTGTCAATAAGATGGCATATCATTTGGCACACATCATCTTTCTTATACTATTTGTTACTTTTTTATTTCTTGTAACAGAAGAATATAAGTTTCTGTACTCGTTTTTTAGGGCTGCTGTGACAAAGCACTACAAATTGTATTTCTTAAAATATAAATATATTATCACACAACTCTGGGGGTTAGATGTCTGAAATCAAGGCATTGGAAGGTCCATGCTTCTTCTGAAACCTGTAGGGAAATCCTTTCTTGTCTCTTCCGGTTTCTGGTGAGTGGCTGGCAATTGGCAGGCCTTGGTTTGCAGCTTCATTGCTCTAATATTTCTGCCTCTGTCACCACATGGTGCTTTCTCTGTATGACTGTCTTCAGGCTGTGCTCTTATAAGGACAGTAGTTATAATGGATTAGAGGCTCACCCTACTCCGGTATGACCTTATTCCAACTAATTACATCTGTAATAATCCTATTTCCAAATAAAGTGACATTATCAGGCTCTGGAAGTTAGAAGTTTAACATATAAATATATATATATTTTTTGGTCGGGGTTGGGTAGGGAGTGAGACAATTCAGTCCATAAGAGGTCAGCATCTAGCATGTAGCATGCCTCCCAACATATTTACATCCTTCCCACATGCAAAATACATTCACTTCACCTCGACATCTCCAAAAGTCTTAATTCATTCCAGCATCAACTCTAAATCTCATATAAATATCAACTAAATCAGGTATGTTTGAGATTCAGCACACGCTGTATCCTGAGACAAACTAGAAAACAAGTTATAGAAATAGGATAGACATTTCCTTTCAAGAAGGGAGAAATCGGAAGGAAAAAAGGGTAGTTGGTTTAAGCAAGCTAGCAACAGAGTAGGGCAAATTCCATCCTTCTTTTTTTTTTTTTTTTTTTTTTTTTGGACAGAGTGCTCACTCTGTTGCACAACTGAGTACAGTGGCGTGTTTGGCTCACTGCAACCTCCGCCTCCTGGGTTCAAGTGTTCTCCTGCATCAGCCTCCTGAAGTAGCTGGACTAAGGTGTGCCCACCTGCCCGGCCACAATTTTTTTTTTTTTTTTTTTTTTTTTTTTTTTGTATGGTATTTTTGGTAGAAATGGCATTTTGCCATGTTGACCAGGCTGGTCTTGAACTCCTGAACTCCAGTGATCCACTTGCCTCTGCCTTCCAAAGTGCTGGGATTACAGGCATGAGCCACCGCACCCTGCCTCCATTTGCTTTCAAGGCTTAAAAATAACGATTCGTTGCCAAATGTGCTCTTTTTTGGGCCTGGAGGGATGGCCTTGCCAGCTCAGCTCTAGGCAGCAGCACTACTCTCTCGAACCTAGGAAGTAGTGCTATCCCAGGCCTTTGCATTTGTAGCTCTGTCTTAGAGTCATATTTCCTTAATTGTATCCCATCTCTGTTCCTTTCAGTCCAAGCTAGCAGTGTTTCTGCTGATATAAAATTCTCCAAATTTTTGTCAGCCTCTTGTGCAATGCACTAGGGCAAGAAATTCCTTCACAGACCTTTCCTGGAAAACCGCATCATTGTTCCTGGCTTCTGCTGAGTGGCTGATTAGATCTGTAAGTCACACACCTGATCTGTGTAGCAAATGCTTTTCCAGTCAAATTCTTGACACCATTTCCAAACTACACTACCTGGATAGGGTGCAAATTTTCCAAATCAAGTTCTTTTGTATTTTTGCTGAACAGTTCCTTCTTCAGTTTATCTCCTCACGTTTCACTATAAGCAGCAAGGAGAAATCAAACTGTGTTGAAGAACACTTTGCTCGAAAATTCTCTCAGCTAAATATTCAAGTTTGACCCAGTATGGTGGCTCACAGCTGTAACCCCAGCACTTTGGGAGGCCGAGACAGGTAGATCACTTGAGTCCAGTAGTTCAAGAACAGCCTTGGCACATGGTGAAACCTCGTTTCTACTAAAAGTACAAAAATTAGCTGGGTGTGGTGGTGTGCACCTGTAGTCCCAGTTAATCAGAAGGCTGAGGCGGAAAGATCACTTGAGTCCATGAAGTCGGCTGCACTGAGCCAAGATCACACCACTGCACTCCAGCCTGGGTGACAAAGTGAGACTCTGTCTCACAAATGAATGAATAAATAAATAAATAAACAATAAATAAATAAATATTCAAGTTCATTGCTTACAAGTTCTCTGTTTGCCCTTTTTTTAAGAAGAAACATTTTTCCTCTAATTTCCAATAACATGTTCTTCATTTCCATCTCATCCCTCGGTAGAATTACCTTCAACATACATAATTTCTCTAACAGATTCTTCAATGCAATCTAAGCTTTTCTATCATGCACCCAAAATTATTCCAGCCTGAGACCCATGACCAAATTCCAAAGCCATTTCCACATTTTCTGGTATTTGTTAGAGCAGCACTCAGAGTTTAGAAATCTAAAACCAAGGTGTTGCATTAGGGGTCTCTTCTACTACAGTATGATCACATATTACCCTAACTGTATGATGACACTATTTCCACATAAGCGACATTCTGAGGTACTGGGGTAGGTAGGACTTTGACGTATCCTTTCTGAGCGGATGTAATTCAACTCATAAAAGTTTCAATACCCATATCTTTACCTGAAGTGAAAAAATAAAAAAGCTAAGATAGACTGAGAAGGCTGCTTTATTTTTCTTGAACATTGCCCAGTTCCTACATTCATATTTCTTGATTGGTAACTCTAGGAATTCAGTACAGTGGCTTGAAACTGAGGCAGACTTTTATGATGGAACATAGATTATATTAATATATATAGAGAGATGTAAACTCATGAGCAATTTTCCAGGCTTATACACAAACAAAATTATCTATATTGCAATCATAGTTTCTTTAAACAATCAAATACTACTGCAAATGTTATATATGCATTATAAGATTTTCTAAAATGCTCAAAAAATTGCAATGCTTATCACAAAATCAGAAATAAGTTCAGGGACGACACATAATCTTCAGATCAGACAGGACTTTCCTCAACTAAGAAAAATGCAGTGTAACACTAAATACTAAATGTTTTGATGTTTTAAATATTATTTCTTAAAACTAAAATTTCTTTTCCAACTAATGTAAAAGAAGTTTAAACTATCAAAGCACAAGTACCCAAATGTCTATTTAATACACATAAAGATTTTTTGTACATAAAAAGAAGCATGGGATGAATTGTACTGGCTTTTAAATTTTATATATAATAATAATTAAGAAAACTGTTTATTTGGCGTCGTGATGTCACAAACAGTAAAACAAACAAACAAAAAAATAAGATCTCTGAACAATTTAACTTGTGGAAATTTCATCTTCTGTAAATACAGTTATAATGAGTCTTTTCAGAGTCATTCAATATTCTCCCCAGTATTCTCCTTCTTGCCATGATCATTATTACTATATTTTAATGTTGTGTCAGTTTTCCTCATGATCAAACAGACTGATGGTCAATTAATACCCAGGATGATATTAACATTGAGAACCTTCTTATTTCACAGTGAACTTGCCCAAAATACAAATAAAATGGGTCACAGAGAAATACCTAACCTGAGAAATGCTTGACTTTGAAGACATATGTAGCTTATGAAGGTGATTATTTTATTTGCACGTTTTTCCTAACAGGCACTACTTTCATAGCTTTGAGCATCTTAAAGGACTTTCTTTACCATTCTGAACTTCTGGGAATCCTTATTTACTTGTATTGCAAATAAGTCAATTTTTAACAAGTCACAAAAGAGTCATTAATATGCAATATTATAGTATCCCCTGCCAGGTTTAAACCCCCAAATAGACCTCAACTATTAATAACTATATATATATATATTATTTTGGTTTTCTTCCCCTCATCTTCACATTTCATCTTTTTACCGACACTTTTATCTTAGATTTGGAGTCCAGCCTTCCAGACCTGATCTTATACACCAGCCTCGCTTTACATCATGCTGCAAAATCCTCAGGTAATTAACATCATTATTTCAATGATTTGCCCCTCTCTGATATTTCTCAGACATACTTCCAATGATCCTGAAATAATGTTTGCTCTCTGACCAGTTATAAAAGATTAAAATACTAAAATTATTTTCTATTGAAATCTCAGAAGCCTATTTCATTTTTTTAAATAAACTGCCTATTTCTTTAAGAAAACATGTTTAGAAAACTTCTATCTGAGACGTTAAGACAGCCTGCTTTAGGTGTATCAGGTTTTGAAGGTTAGAAAATTTGAGGTCTCCTCTGTGTTAAAANAAAGGGCAAAATTACATTGTCAAATTAAGTCCAAACATTACTATATAAATCACAATAAATAGCCAATTTTATAAAGTTACAAATTTTGAACACCAGAACTATTTTTAAAATCATATTTTCACCATGTAACTTTCTCACCTACCTCTATATTTTCTTACATTTTGTGTGTATTTTTTTCTGATTAACATGTCATATGAAATAGCACTGTCTCTACAAAAATACAAAATATAAATCAGTCTTCTAGCATGGTTGATGAATATATTTATTATTAGTTAATGTTTGGAAAGATTTCTTTCTGCTTCAAACTTGTTATTGGAAATGCTATGTAAATTCTAGGATTGTTTCTAAATTTGTCAAAATCTCTTTTTAGTTTCTTTTAGTATAAACTTTAAGATTTCAAAACTCATTTTCTTTGTACTTCCTTTCGCAGTGTGTGGTCTTAAATAATTTTTGGAGTGACCACCGTTTGTTGATTAAATCCTTGTTAATGTTTTTGTTTGTTTCATCATCGTTGTCAGCATTTTGTGGCATTCGACTAGAAAATAAGGCTCTGTAAAAATATAATTGGGCAATTCATTATAAGATGAAGGAGAAACATAGGTGCTCAGGCATAGCTAAGCAGAGAAAAAGAGTGAGGTTATAAAGTATGGGTGAGATAGAAGTGGGCAATCAGAATGATATTTTAAACAAAGTCTCACTCTGTCTCTGCTCCAGGCTGGAATGCAGTGGCATGATCATAGCTTACTGCATTCTGGAGTTTCTGGGACCCATCCATCCTGCTGCATCAGCTTCCTGAGTAGCTGGGACTACAGGCAACGCCGCAGTGCTTGGCTTATTTATTTATTTATTTGCTTTGTTTGAAGAGATTGGCGGTGGGGGGGAGCATTTTGTTACCCAGGCTGGTCTCGAACTCCCACCTTCAAGTTATCCTCCCACCTGCTGGGATTCAAGTGATCCTCCCTCCTGCCTCCCAAAATTCTGGGATTACAGCCCTGAGCCTCTGTGCCTGGCCCAACTAGAATGGTTTTAAAATAAACGGCCTATGGATGGCTCACTAAACATGAGACAGATAATTTTGTATATTGTTAAGATCATTAGCATTAATTTCAAACAAATTGAGGCTTGAATATTAGTGCTGACCTTATTAGCCTGTGAAACCTTATTAGCAATTACTGAACACAGAAGTAACAGCAGTATGACACACATGTGCACTACATCTAAACTAATTCTAGTGCTGACTTTGTTTCCCGTCAGTTGGGTTCCCAAAACGCCTGTGCCTACCCCAAATTCCCCCACTAAATAAAACCAGGCAAAGTTAAACAGGCAAGGAAGACTTATTCATGGATATTGCAATTGGGAGAAAGACGAGAATGTGTCTGAACTCAATTCCCTTGAAACAAAAGGGCAGGAGAGTTTTTAAGAGCTGAGGTGGAAAGAACATAGGCCATCTGTGTTTGCTAATTGGCCTGACCTAAAAGAAAAGCAAACTTTTTAATTTCTTCAGGACAGAAAGTAGTTCCACAACCTGAAGCAAAGTGTCCATCAAAGTTAGTTTCCCTGCCACAGAGAATGAGAGATAGGCATGTATATCTTCCTTGATGACGACATTTCAAATAGATAGCCCCCAGTCCCTTAAGAAAAAAATCATTCCTGAGTTGTAAAACTGGCAGTCTTTTAAAAAGATTTACATCTCATGGCACATATACATATGTAACAAACCTGCATGTTGTGCACATGTACCCTAGAACTTAAAGTATAATAATAATAATAACAATAATAATAATAATAATAAAGATTTACATCTCAAATGGGCTGGGAAATTACATAACAATTTTTTTAAGTCATTGCTACAAGAAAAGTGAAGTTGGAAGCTTAGTCAGGAAGCCTGTCTAAAGTTTATTTAAACTCAGGGGAATTAAAACTGTCTTAGTCACACCTAATATAAGGAGAACCAGAAAGGAAGAGGAGTCTGAGCAGAAATACCGTGAACTTTTACACCTTTTATAGAAGTTTGTGCCCATGACGACACCCTAATCATTTGTAGGGTCCTGATTACATGAAGAATACTGGTTTAAATTTCTTTCATTCCTCAATGTATCTACCATTGTGAAAGTACATGGGACATTAAATTAGACAGAGCCAAGCAGGAATCCCAGCTCTGTCATTTATAAAACATTTTCTTGGCATATGCTTGTTCTTTCTTCACCCACATTCTCTGTATCAACTGAGTAGCCAGTTCTGAAAACTGGGCCTCCCAAAGGCTTCTCTATTCTTCTCTTCCGTATTCACAGGTATCACATGGTACAGAACGTCATGGTCTTTCACATGGAATAACATCGACACCACCTAATGAGTTGCCATGCTTCTGTTGCTCTTGTGATTCTCACACAATAGCCACAATCATCTTTCAAAAATGTAAACAAAGTCTATCATTTGCCTGCGTACAACTTTAAGAATATTCCCATTTCAGTTAGAAATAAATCCACTTCTTTCCCGTAGTCTATAATGGCTTAAGTTTTCTCTTTCATTTATTGTATTCCACAAACACTAGCTCTTTCATGCCTTGAACATGTTAAACTTTATCTTATCAGGGCTTTTTCACAGGCTAATTCCTCTCTTAAAACTGAGCATTGTCTATATTTTCAATCACTCTCAATATAATACAGAGAGCCATATAAACTTACTCTGGTTACTAGTGAGGTTAAATAACTTTTCATTGTGTATTGATCATCTTGAATTCTTTTTCATTTCCATTTTTCACTCACATTTTTTGCTTAATGTTGCTATTGTGCAAAACCATTTCTAAAGGCTTTTGTGTAAGGTCATAGAAACTTTTTTACATATATTACAGATGTGTAAAACGTTTTTATTATGTTTTAGTCATTGTTTAAAATGGAGTTTTGTTCTTATTCCATTTAAAAAAAATTAAACATTAATTCCATCTTCCTGTATAGTTGCTAGTATATTATTTTTAACTGTCATTTCATTTCTGAACTAAAAAGGAAGATATGGTTTAGTCTACTCAGAAATTTCTCAAATCTCAGTACTGAATTTTTTTGACATATTAATTATTATCAACAATCTATCAACTCAATAACCAGCATTTCATACTTGTGAGTTTTTAGGGTAGTCTAAAACATCCCTATCTTTTCTCATATTAGTAAACTTTCAAACTCTTTCTTAGGTTTTGTGTTTTCACATAATGAATCTTGCAGGAAAATAAAATTAATTTCTTGGTTCACTGTTTCACTGAAATGATTGAACACTTTTGGTGTACCACATATCCTTTTAGTTGCTGGGAATAAAGCAGTGAAAATAGACAAAACAGAAAAATAATTTATGTCTTCATAAGCCTTCTAACAAGTCAGTAAACAGAAAAAAATATGTGAATTTTTTTAAAGATACTTTTTAAAAATATATGTATTTTGAAGATATATCTATATATCCACATAGATAATATGTACACATGTGCCTAAAAGAAGGCTAGTGCAACAATAAAAGTAAGAATACTTCACCATAATGAGATAAATGAGGATGGAGAGGAGTTTTCAGAATGTGGAGTCAACAGGATTTGCTGAAAGATTTGACTGGATTCCATGTAGAAGAATCTAGAATGACGTAAACATTTTAAACTAAGAACTTGAACATACAGAGATGCCATTTACTGAAGTGGGGAAGATTTTAAGTGAAACAGGTTTGGTTAAGGGAAAGATCAGGACTTTGATTCAGACCTTTGAAGTTTGAGATACTGCTCTATGCTTATGTGGAAATGCTGATCAGGCAGCTGGATATAGAAGCTCATGGGGAGTATTTAGGCTGAATATAAAATTCCAAAAGTTATCACCATACAGATGATATCTATGCCACATGCCGAAGTGAAATCACCAAGGTAATTATGCAGACTGATACTTTGGGTTTTCTATGTCTACTTGAAAGGGAGAAAGAATTAATGGTAGAACTGCGAAGACAACCAGTGACAGAAAAGAAAAACCAGAGAGTATAGTGTCCTAGAAGTCAAGTAAAGAAAGTATATCAGGGATAAAACAGCAATCAATGCTATCAAATTCTGCTTCATTTTGAGTAAATTTTGAGAATTCATCAAGCATGTAGCAAATGGAGGTTATTGGGTACATCGCCAACAGCAGTTGCAGTAAAATAGCAGGGAAAAATTTTGTTTGGGCAATATTCAAGAGAGAATGGAAGAACAGAAATTTGAGACTAAAAGTCTCTTTCAAAGGAGTGTAATTTAAAAGGGCAGAATAACGTAGTTGGCCTGTAGAAGGAATAGAAGGTCAAGGGAAATTTGTTTCAAAGAAATTATGTGTGATATTGCTGGCTGGGTTGATTCAGTAGAGATTTATAAAATAGGTGATCCAGATAAATATTGAGGAATGTCTGAGAAAGGGATGGAATCTAGTGCATGATCAAGGAGTTAGACTCCTTAGTAACAAGAGGAAAGGATGAGCATATGGGATTAGCAGCATGTAAGTGAGTAGAAGTAGTTCTTATGTTCTCTTGCAGTTGTCCTATTTTTTTCAGAGATATAATAAGAAAATCATTAACTGAGAGTTAGAATGGATATATATTATTGGTGTTTTGTGAGAAAAGAATAAGATAGGAATAACTAGACTAGGAAATGAAGCAATAAAAATACAATAATTTTGCTGGGCTACACTAGATGACAATTCAGCACTTACATATTTATTCAACAAATGTTTATTTTGCCTCTTCTGAATTCTAAATGCTCCTGTAGGCACTTGTGATATAACAGTAAACAAAAGAGATTCTTGACGTTATAGAGCCTAGGTTAGTGGTTATAAATTTTAAATGAGACCAACTGTAATTTTCTTCAGATAGGTTCTGTTTGGTAGGTTTGTTCAAGTAGAAGGAATATAGAATCAACCAGAATTAAGATTGTGCTAGATAGTGACATGGAATGAGGGTAAATGGAAAGAGTGATTTTAATCATAGCATGGAGTTTTAGCTGTTAGAAAGTGAAGATATTAACATGTTAGATAAAACAAAATCAGCAGTTTTATGGCAGATTCATATAAAAGTCAAAAGATTTCTCAATCTGGAGCATTAGAGGAACTAGGGTAGAATAAAGTGGCACTTTTTAAATAACTGGATTCCTGAGTTTGAGATTACAATAATAACAATAACCGATAATGTTAATCACAGGGATTCTTGATTCTTTTGTGAAGTATAACAAATTAAAGCAGGTCACAAAACCCCAGTATGGGTACTGAGGTTTCATATTTTTAGGTGATCCACAGATGATTCAAATTTACAATCAGAGTAGAAAACCTATGGTAGGGTAATGACCATGAGAACGAATGGCTAAAGTAGGATAGAAATAAATAATCATTGGAGGAGCTGAGAAACCAGAGAAAGAATAAACTACACGTCAACCAGGACTTACACATGTCAAGATTTATAGCAGCACTAGTGTTTGAGAGTGATGTTGATCCAAGAACTCTACAGGAGAAAGAGTGATCCTAAAGTGGATTTTTTTTTTTTTTTTTTTTTTTTTTTTT
>NW_016803813.1:1855190-1869282 GCF_001698545.2 Rhinopithecus bieti | reverse complement strand
TAAAGTTCATTTAAAACTTTATCTTTTATCCAAAGAGATTTTGATATCTATGTCAGCTATAAGATTGAAGGAAAATTAGCACAAATGAAATATTTAAAGAAGGAAGAGAATCAAGAATGTTCAGCAAGAACTAGCTAGCAGTTATAGGACATAATATAGTGTTTATGAGTATATGTTGATAAAATTGTAATATTAATTAAGATATTCTCTTTTCCCCAAGTTGTGTTAATATCTTAAAATATATCTTATTATAAATGGAAAATGAAGGAAGTTATCAATATTATTCCACAAACTTAAAAGTAGAACCTAAGAGGAGATTGTGGAAGTTTCTGACCTAAATGAATAAACAACTATTGTGCTTACAAGTTTATCAAGAAAACATCATAAGCTAAAATATGCCTTCATGTGATTCTGCAATAAAGAAAATGAGATGAAACACATAAGTCCTTTACAGTATACATTTTTTATCATGTTATTGTAAAAATTATTATCATAGTATAAATTATTATTATAGTAGCAGTAGAAGTATCATTATGACTACTATCTTCTAGGCAGTGGGACAGGAGCAGTAATGATCTCCGATTATGTGTGTATTTTAAATTAAAAGATAGTGTAGGACAGCTACCTAAATTTACTGTGTCTCTTATATTTGTGAAAATCTCAAAACAGGAACACATTCTGTGGCACATTATCCCATTAAGGGATCATTTCTTTTGGCAGCAGAATATGCTCAATTATTCTCAAACTCGATCTCCTATTTCTGCTAGATAGAACATTGTGTGCTCAGAGCTTGATAAGAAATTAGACATGTAAACAATCTATTTGCATTATCTCTTCTTATTAATCTAATGTGTAATTTAACTCTCCTGCAGTCTCTCTCTTAAAATCCTATTGACTTTCTTAAAGGACTGGCAATGGAAAGAGGAAAGTCCATGTAACCAACAATTAAATCAAGTGCTGGAGAGCTGTATTCATCTAGTGTCTTTGAACCCTTTCAGCTCATAAAAATCACTTTAGCAAGGGTCTGGGTTGCTTTTCTTTACAAAGATTCTCAAGTATTGATTTCAAATGAATAAGACAGAATCCAGGTGAATTCAGTCACAGCCTTAGTATATCCAGATACTTCATTTCACAAATGATAATATTTAGATACATAATTATAAATTTTTGAAGAGAACAGATACAAATCATCAGATCTTTTTATTTTAATATATTTTTTAAAACATTGAAGTGTATGAGCTTTAGCATAAATTGGTATTATCTTACTTCACTCATTATTTACATGAAGTGGATAAAATTAAATCTTGGGAACGAAAATTTTTTCCTCATATTTATATTCACCATAATCAGAAACACAATTTGTTCATCTGAGCAGCATTTCGTTCTTAGCAGATAGCTTACTATGTAGCCCCTCATGTCGCTTGGGAGCCTCTACTCAGATACCTTCAGCACCTTCATTGACAAAATTACCAAAGAACATCCCACAAAAGCCATTTATAAAAATGCATAGTGACAAGTTAACTCAGAGCTAGCAACTTAATGATGCTATTAGTGGGCTTTAAAATATTAGAGAAACATTTATACAATTCAGGATAGAGTAATATGAGTCTGGTGTTTGAGAATCATTCAAAGGTCTTATTTAAAATTGAAATTCATATGATAATATTAATATGAGATCTCCACTCATTGTTAACTGACAGCCATGATAATATCTAATCAACAAAGACAATTTAATTGGGTGTGGGACATACAGTTTTAAACATAGGCATATAATTTAAATCACAATTGGGTAGAATAATGCAATAATACTCCAAATCTCTCAGGATTAATTCAGCTAGTATATGCTATAAATCTAAGAAAAAAATATAAGTAATTCACAAATTTTAATTCCACAAAATGCAGAGAATATTTCTTAAATTTTATATAAAAGAATAAAATAATCATCAAGTAAATGAAGATTTTAATAAAAGGCAAATAATATATTGTACAAAGGATATAATCCATCTTCCCAGTGGTATGTATTTTAAACCTTTATTATAGTACATAATCATTTGGACATTCAAAAGCAATGTATTGAGTATCTATATTCTAAGCACTATTAATATAGAGATGTAGATGTATTTTAAAGGAACCCACAGGTCCTAAGAGTGAGAAACAAGTCAGACATTATGATATTTCATGATAAGTCGTTCAGCTATTTTATGTATGGGTGCTATCAGGCCACAAAAGTTAGTCATCAAACCCAATCTGATAAAGAAAAAATTCTAGAAGTATATGCTAAAAATGAGGCAAGTCAGACGATTAAGAATAAGGTCTAGAGTAAAAGGGAAATATTCTTTTAACAGAGAGCAGCATATATAATACAATTATTCAAATTCTATGTCTTCTTGTAGTAGAAAATGGAGGTCAAAAGTTTTATAATTTTCATTTTATTCCTCTGATAGAGTAAGATCCTTATGTACGGTTAATGTGACATACAGATTATTAAATGCATTAAATATTACATCAATTGATGTAATTTGTTTGCCACAGAATGTACACATTTGCCAAAACCGAAGATGCATACTGAATAAGACACAGATTGAAAGCAGGTAAATTAACAAATAAAGCCTGATGTATGGAAGATAGAAAAGCAGAAATAAAGCAATGAAGAAGAATACTGTGCTAAATAAAACTGAATTTTTAGAAGACATGTCATATTTCAGAAAAAAGTGGAGAAACATTGAAAACTATTTGAGTTGAAATAAAATAGAGAGAAAGAGAAATAAAATTGCAATATGAGAATAAACTAGAGAGAATATAAATGTATTTCTGCTGTTGGTGACAGTACTTCAATAGCATCAGACCAATGTTGAGCAATTTAAATGGATATGGAAAAAGACGGGGAGTCTCAGTTGCAAGACAGATCATTGTCATTAACACATTAGAAAATTAACCAGAAAGCTGAAGTTTAGAATGAGCTACTCTTCTAGAAAGCCATAACATGAGAAACTAATCTGTCCTGAGTTTGAGATAAATGCTGTAACAAAAGGAAATGACAGAGAAAACATAATTAATTCCTCAGCTCCCATTTACTTTCTGACTATTCTTTCTAGAAGGAAACTCATAAAGCTGTAAAGGAGAGAACAAGTGGTATTTGGTGAGACTTAAGTCCTAAGAAGAATAGACAGCCGTAAGAAAGAGACACACAGATTTAAATACTCTGACTAGGGCAAATTATATTCCTACAGGATTATTACAATGTAGAGATGAGATACCTGAATTGATGCAAGTGATCTAAGGGGTAAGGAAAGAGAGGGCTAAATGGAGAAAAATAATCCTGACAAAAACAAAAAAGTATTTTCATAATATAAATTTTGATATTTCCATTATAAAGCAGAACTCCATAGTGGACAATTTTAAATATTCTTCTCTTTACAGAGAAATGCCAATATGAAGAGAAGCCAGCTGGATTTTATCCTGAGTTGGTCATGAAAACAATTTTTTTTTTTAACTCTTTTACCCACTCACATTTCTGCTCAGCAGTGTTTATTGAACTTTTTCTTTGTGCTGACAGGGTGAGGAATTTAAAATTTCTGAAAATACAAAATTGTAATTCATGTGGAATTCCACATTTGAGTTAAATCAGCCAATGGTAAGTATGAACCATTTTCTAGTCTTAGAGGTGAGAGTGGATATACTGAAAAGAAGAAAATTTTGGCAACACATATTTTTTCCAAAAGAGGACCACTATTGAGAAAATTTTAAACTCTGTTTATATTAGAAATGATTGTTTGAGATTTAGCCCAAATAAATTATGTGGAAAAGGGAGGAAATGCAAGATCTAGGAACCAACAAGAAAAAAAGGACATTTGGTTTATTTAGAATTGAAAACAATACATAACCCTTAATTAAGCAATTCATGCATAAGCGAGATTACTTACTGATGATTTTTTGGTGGTATCTATGCATAGCATACTGGCCAAGTTTAAGTGACCTCTCATGTTATTTTTTAATCTAAGATAATATTTTTCATATTATAATTTTATAGTTCTTTATTGCGCTCATGTTTAAAAAGGTATTTAGAGAAACAGTGACCAGTGGAATGATTTAGAAGGTTTTTATTGTAGATAACTGATTCAGAATTATATAATACAGNGGATTACAGGCGTGAACCACCGCGCCCGGCCTTATCTATGGTTTTCAAAATGTATTATTTTGAGGACAAAGACTGGTTATTCATATTTTATATGTGACAATGGGTTTAAACAATATAAAGGGTATTATCCTAGAATAAACAGACTAATAGACTCCTATTAATTTTTAATTATTCCATACACTTCAGAGATAAATTGTGGCACTTTCATAACAGAGGAATTTTTATGATAGTAAAGTATGTCTTTTGGATGTCTTAGGAATTCTCATCATCTATGTTTCAGATAGTATATATTATCTGCATAGTTTCTTTGTCAGGGAAACTCCTTAAAAATCCAGAATTGCTATGGTCTTTGAAAGTTTCTCTCGTGTGATATTTTCCTTTCCATTTCCTACTGCCACTATAATAGCTTCTCCATTGATATGTAGTATTTTGCACAATTTAATTTTATGATGGTTACTGGTGCTTCGTTGATTCGTTTGTGTTAAATAAAGTCACTTTTATCTTTTTGATATTAATTATATATGCTGAGTTATTTCAATAAACAAAATTTCTATACAGTAATTTTAAGTGTTTTCTAACATATTGTCTGTGCTGCTTTTGAGTGTTAGTATTAAATATTACAAATAATATTCTCAAGAATATAAAAATATTATTGTTATAGTATTACAAAATATAAAAATCAATTTAAAACATTTCTCTACCTTAGTAACACTATCATGGCTGAATCAAGCAGAGATAATTTAGAAGTGTGTTTCTTTTGAATATTGAAAAATAGATCTTGCAATTTCTCATTCTGTTAAATGCAATGTATACTATAACATGTTTCCTGGTTAAGACAAGAGACTCAATTAAGTTTTCTTTTCTACTATTTACTTGCTCTTCCTGCATTTTCTACCTTTCTTTTATCTGTTAGGATTATGTTTATTTGCACAAAACAGAAAATATATCTTAACGCATTTGGGTTTATTGACTTATGAAATTAATTAGAGTCATCCAGGGTTAGTATGATAGCTTCGTGATACAGGCTTTTGTCTTCCTACCCAAATATCCTTAACTAGAAGGAGCAAAAAGAAAAGTCAGCTTTTTTTCTCTCCTTGAAAATGATGTCTTGAGCTCTAACCAATAATTTCTGCTGACATTACATTGTCAATAATGTATGATGGGCCACCACCAGCTGCAAGAATTGTTAAGAGATCAGGAAACTTATCTAGACACAATGTCAGTTCAAAAAAAATGGATAATATTAGTAAGAAGAAAGAAATAAGTGAGTATTGTATATCCAAATAAGTGCCCGCCATAGAATTAAGAAACTCAAAACTTCAAAGAAAGCAAGAATATGTGAAGTTAGCATTTTAAGAGATAGGCCAGAAGAAAATCTTTCCTTAGAAAGCTTTCTTATATTAAATATTTATGCTGACTATAGCAACTGCTCTTTAGTTCAAAGTATTTTGTTCAAGAAGATATAAACACATTCAATGATATTAATTCAGCTCTTACATGAATAAAAAATTGCTGTGGAAACTCCTTAAATAATGTTCATTGTTCCAGGTCCAGTTCAGCTCAGAAATAAAATTAATAGAGGTAAAAGAAATAGTGACAGGTACTTATGTCACAGAAATACTTATAATACTCTATCAAAATATGAAATAACAATTTATTATCACTGATATGGGGGAAGGTAAGATAAATTGAAGACAATGTGAAATCAAGGACTGTAAAAATTTTTCAAAGGGGTCAATGTTTTATGGAATTTGGTTGGCAGAAACCATTCATTTTTTAAACACATACATGTAGACATGGTTTTATAAAGTTTTTAAAAGAACCTTCATGATGGTAACTTCACAAAATAGATTTTATGTTCAGTGTTCACTGATGCATTAAATTCTATAGTCACTCATATCCCCATGACTTAGTTTGTCATAATTAAAATTGAAGACTTTTCTGAAAACCTGTATTATCATAATATTGAAATTAATGACACTATAGAGAAAATAATAGTAGAAGGCTACCCAATGATTCAAGGGTTGTGAATTTGCTTAACAGAATAAGTCAACTTTTATATTGGAAAGCATATAACAGTAAATGATATCAAATTGAGATATGAACTCTCTGACTTTTCCCTCTTTAAATATTTTACTATTGTTCACCCTTCATCTCACAAACTGACATCTTTGTAATCACAGTTCATTATTCATTTATTTAATAATTAATACATTGGAAGCATCCAAAAAAAATATCCACAGTATCCTGTGATTGAATTTGATCACAAGGATTGAAAAAGAGGCTCTGTCACTCTGATTATTGAAGATTTTATTCAGTTATTGTCACTTGGATGCAAGTAAGTAAAAATAAAATACTCAACAACTATTATCATTCAAAGATATTCTTAAAGATGCATATTCATTTAAAAATAGAAAAAAGCAACAGAGAAATAAAAGAAAGGAAAAGAGAGAGAAAAAAAGAATGCGATCCTATAAGATAAAATTTAAATGTATTGAATTTCAGAAAAAAACAAAAAATAATAAATGTCATAATTATTTAATATTTTTCTCAATATACAAACTAAGTGACATATAGGCCAAATGATGCCTAGATATTAGATGATTTTCATTCAGCAGTGATCAATTATTTTCAAATAATACTCTACATAGAAAAGTAATGCTATAGTGAGCAAAAAATATGTTACATTTGTTAAGGTCTGTTTACACACATCTTTTCACAGACTCAAGAAAAAGGAAGCTCACCACAGACAAGAAGAAGCTACACATATAGCAAAAACTTTCAGAGAAAATAAGAAACCAACATTTCTGAGTAAAGTATGTTTTTGGATATTAAATGTAATACCTTACTATTGATTCCATCAGGTTTTAATTTGACAATGTTTATAATTATAATGCTCATGAAAATAAAAATGGTACAGATATTTTCCACTGAGAGAAGAAATCTTATTGCCATCTGCATTATGCACTTTCATAATGCATTGTCTTAGATGTTTCTGAGAGTGGCACAATATTTAATAGGAGTTATTCATTTTAAGCCCTTATTTTGTCCTGTAATGGAGAAGAATTTCATCTAAGGCAAAACAAAACAATAAAAAAGTCCACAGAGATCAATTTTCTAGTTTTTATTTATTTATGAAGTTAGTTCCCTCAAACATTAAGCTAAGTGTGAAATTCAGTTTTTAGTAAGCTTGCTTATTAGTTAAAATAACAATAAATATTTACATTCATAAATATTTCTTTTAATATTATCCTTCATCCATTTTATCTTTACCTGAAACAGTCACCTCGGACATGTCTAACATTTCTTACAGAGGTTCTGGAAAATCTAAATAAAATTGCTTGTCTCTGCCTCTGGCTTTGTTCACCTAACCTCATCTCCATCTTCTTCAGCTTGGGAAACAGGATTTTCCATTTTATGTACAAGAGAAAATGAGGGAGAAAAAATTCAAAATAAAAAGCATGTTTTATTTCTTATTTCTATACTGTACCCAAAATAAATGAAACAGATTATCTTGCCTTTCGTGAAGCTGTGATAAGTACCTATAAATGTATTGAGTTTCTTTATGTCCTTCGAATTTTAGTTGTGACTATTATAACCATATTTTGAAAATATGATTTCAAGTAACTCAAATAGGAGCTTTAAAAGTACATCTTAAGAGGGATGCATCGCATCAAGACACTAATTTTTGAATCACACATGCTAGCACTTCTAGTTATAGATATATCCTATTGAACAGTGACTTATGTTTCCTAAGGTTTTGTTCTTGAATTGAAAGTGCAGATGACATTTATTTTGCAGGACTTTTTAGATTTTTGAGAGGATCAAACAAGGTAACAAATGTAAAGCATCATAATGTCTGAACTGATAAATATTAGCTGTTACTCATCTTCTGTCCTGGCAACTAAAACCTAACTGATGTTTGTTATGAATTATTTTGAACTAGGAACCAGAAATTAAAGTAAACGTGTAAATTTTGTGATTTCAACAAATCAACTATATATCATCTTTTGCATTTAAAAAAGTGAACATTTTGATGTGATTACTCTTGAAGTTAGGAAATCTAAGAATCAGGCCATGTCTGATTAACTATGTTCTTACACTTAATCTGGGCCTCTTTGTTAGCCATCAACTTAAAAAGTTATCACCATTTACATAGCTCTCTAAAAATAATTAATTTAAAAATTCATCTATTGGAAAATAAAGTACTAAGATTATAATATGATTGAAAAAAGACAAAACTCATGTTCAGAAGGTAATAGTAAAATCAATCATAATTTCCTTTTGTTTTTAAACTTAAAAATCCATCTACAATAACAGTTATTTGAGTGAGTGTCAGAGAAATGTATGTTTTTATAGCCATTATTTGTCTTGTGTATTCTAATACAAACTAAAAAAAATGAAAACAAAACTAACATTTTGAAACATAAAGGATGGAGACTTTCATATATATTATACAGTTAAGTGCTTAACAGGGCTTGTTATTCAAATGGCATTTTAAAAGCTTGAATGTGTGCAAGTGTACATTAAATCCCACAAATTATTTGCTATTAGAATGGCTAGGATTCTTAGATGATAGTAGTTTTGACTTATTTGATTTTGTCAATAATGTAATAAGTACGTCAATTTATAGATTCCCAATGACTTTTAAAAATGTGTTTATTTTTAAACTTTCTGATGACTTATTTTGCCATCTGCTGATAGGTGAATCAAGATCAACAGTATGGAGACCTGTGTTCATAGTCAACTGAACAGAACAAAAAGGCTGATCCTCCTTCCAGTAAGAGAGAATTCTCTTACTCAGGTTAGAGAGGTTAAATTATTTCATTTAAAATAAAGGATATAGTTTTGTTAAATCAAGTTTAGCCTAAAGCTGCCTCCTTCTGGAGTCTCAGGGCCTATTCTGGCTCAGGAGGCTGCCCGATTTGTGAATCTTTCCTTATTCAATTAAACTCCTTTAAATTTAATTCAGCTAAAGTTTTTCTTTTAACAGTTTATAAGCCTGTTTCAAACAAAAAATGTTTTCATTGATGAAGGGTTTAATGTGTCTGTGAACAAAAGAAAGTGTAGTGTAGTGAGGAAAAATAAGTTTTAGAGTCAGAGGATCTAACTGTATGCCCTTAATAAGTGTAACATAGCAGGGATAATGTATATCTACTGTGTTATCATCAGTAGGTGTAGCTGTGGCCAAGTATGCCATGTTAACATTCTCATTACCTTTGTGGTTCTATGGCTGTTTAATAGTGCATGCCACAGACTCTTCTTGGTCGCATGGCCTTGCCCTTACTACATACCCTGCTAATGTAGTCTACCACTGTAACTGGACCTCAATATGGTTTTTTGTTTTTTTTGTAAGAAGGAAACTAACCTTTGTTTGATGTCCATTCACTAGAAACCATCCTATATGCCTATATACACATAATGTCTTCTTAAAGTAGTTGTATAATGCCATGAAGTAGTTATTATTAATTCCCACATTTAACAAATATAGTAAGCCTAAGAAAATTTTACTTTTTTATTTCTGTCTCTCTCACTTTCTTTCTGTCTCTCATACACACCTGAGCATGTGCACACACACACACACCATAGGAAATCTAGTGGAGTTCATCTGATGTTTGCATCACTATCTTGAGCTAAATGCCGACTCTTCACCAGTTTTATATGTTAATTTTTCATTTAGTCATAATTAGAAAAATACATGTGATTCTTACACATATTCCATGAATGAGAAAATTAAGCACTACAGAGCTTAAGTATCTTATTATTAAAAAAAAAAAAATTACCTTGTAGAACAGGGATTTCACCACAGGATCATTTGACACAAAAGCTTCAACTCTTACTCTACTGGTACTTCTGATGAGACATGCATTACAGTTTAAGTGTGGTCAGATATATGTAACTGCAATTCATCCAGATAAAAAGAGGGCTCCTGTTCAATCTCAAATTAAATGAATTAATATCTCTGATATTAAAGGATATTAATCCTAACGGAATGTAGAATTTTTTTATTTATATTGCAATAAAGTATAATAAAAGTATAACTATTAAAATATCTACATTCTGTTGTTAAATGGTGATTAAATTAAACTTTTTTTGGCAAATTCTAAAAGAATAGAATGTTGATTCTTATTTTCATTTAGGTGCTGAGCAGTAAATTTTTAAAAACACTTTAGAAACTTGTGCTTTTCTGTTTGAGTCTTACTGTATTCCATATTTCATTACTTTTAATTAATTCTTTATTACAGAATGTAGATATTGTCATTCTCATCAAAAATAATTTCTAAAATTTTACCATGTATAATATTTTGCGTGTCTTTGAATAGATTAATATTCTTTCCACTGTGTAATGCATATAAATGATTACTGTTAATGAGAAATATATTGAAATGTGAAAAGAGGAAGATAAGAATGCCTTATCTGAGTCTATGAATATATTAAAATTTTAAGAGCATGTTGGTTATTATATCTGACAACCAAATGGATAATTCAAGTGTAAATATCTACTTTTCTATTTATCTATTAATCAATTTATATAAAAACATACACACATACATACATATATATGTGTAGGAATCAGATGTATATATGCATAGGTCATATATGAACACATATTTATATACAGTATGTGTGTGCATGCATATACACAGATTCACACACACAGACACACACACACACACAAAGAGAAGACACAGATTAATGTAGTCCCAATAATTATTTAAATATCTAGAAGAGCAGATTTTATAAATACTACAAAGAAATAATGTTATCCTTGCCTTGTAGAGCATCATAATGAAGATGGGCAGACAATGAAATTACTGCTATCAAGAAATATTTAAAATATGCTTATACTAATTTGGGATTCTCCAGGGAAACAAACCTAATGGAATGTGCATATGTGTTTGTGTGTATATTTATGCGTGTATACATATACATGTGTGTGTTATATTGTACACATGTATATCAATTTAAGGCATTGGCTCACATTATTATGGAAGCAAGCAAGTTCCAAGGTCTGCAGTATGAGTTGGAAACTGAAGATCAGGAAAACTGTTGTTCAATTTCCACCTGAGTATGAAGATCTGTAAACCAAGAGAGCTGATCATGTTTTTCTAGTCATAAGGCCCCAGATTTGGGATCCAAGAAGAACCAATGTTTCAGTTAAGTCTAAAGGCAAGAAAAAAGCCAATACCCTCATTTGAAGGCCACCAGGCAGGAGGAATTCTTTTTTACTGGATGGAGGATTAGACTTTGTTCTTTTCAGGGCTAATCATTATTCAGAAGGCTACTTTAGGTTGAAGGACACTTCAATAACAAGAGAACTATCTAACCAACGAAAATCACTTTCCAACATGATCTAGTAGATTGAAAAACTGGCCACAATTCTTCGCTCCTTCTTATGTTTATGCCCATTTAATGTGGCTTTTATTCATTTTTTGTTTTTTGCACAAGTGGTGGGGTTTCCTCTTCCTTCTCTTTTATTTGAGTTGACTATGTGATTGGCTGGCAATAGAATGCAATATAAATGGCAATCTGTCAATTCTGATCCTAGAGCCCAAAGTCTGGAGTCGCTTCCACTCTTTACTTCTAATTTTGTGCAGTTGCCACTTAAAAAATGTTTCAGCTGGCCTGCTGGAGAGTGAAAGACCACAGAGGGCAAACATATTTGTCCAGATAAGGTCAGCCCAACTGCCACATCACAGAAACGTGAGTTAAACAAATGGTTATTGTTTTAAACCACTTAATTTTGGAGTGGTTTGTCACAAAGCAAAAGCTAACTGATATACATGGTCAACATCTTCGTGGCAGAAGAGCAGGACATTAGTTTATCATGTAGGCAATCTAAATTTACTTATACCGTATATATAATTAGTTTGACATTTTAATTAATTATAATATTAACTTCTTTTCACCCAAGTATATTAGACAAGCCACAGGTGTCAAGTCAGTCTTGCCTCTTTATAGTCTATGTTAACAAGAAAATCCATGGCGGTTTTAGTATTTTGTGAGTTCTAGCTTTCTGATGCTGCCTTGTTAAGCACCATGAGACTTTGATTATCCAACTTACTTTTGAAATAATCACTATAAACCTGACTCCTGATTAATTTTTTTAAACATTAGAATGCCACACAATTGTTTAAGGCAGGGGTCCATGGAATGATACAGGTCTATGGCCTATTAGGGCGAGCAAGCATTGTGGCTTGAGCTCTGCTTCCTGTAAGACCGGCGGCCGCATTAGATTATCATAGGAGTGAAAATCCTATTTTGAACTGCGCATGTGAGGGATCTAGGTTGCACATTCATTATGAGAATGTAATGCCTGATGATCTGAGTCATCTGAAGTACAACAGTTTCATCCTGAAACGACTGCCCCCACCCCAACCCCCCACTTCCATGAAAAAATTGTCTTCCAACTTTCAGGAAACTGGTCCCTGATGTCAACATGGTTGGGGACCGATGGTCTAAGATGTCGAAATGAAAAAAATTCTTCTGCATAAAACATTTGGTATATTTTTAGGTAGACCTAGTGTAAGTCCAGATTAAGAGACTTTGCAGTGTTTCACAGAGTTGCCTTTTTTGTGTGTAGACTCCGTGTATGTGTGCAAGTATATGAGTGCATCAATGAATAGTAATATAAAACAAATTGCCTTTCTTATTGTCTACTGTTAATTAAAACCAAATGTCCCTTCCACAATGCAGCTAATGTGCTTTATTCTGTATTGTGCAGATGTGACAAAAGGAAACATGCATTATTAAGGGGGAAAAAGCACACATTGTACCAATAATTGTCCATAAGGTGAAACAGTATTGCTTTTCCCCTGTGAATAACTTGAATACTTGCCAAATAATCCACTCCATGACATTTAAATAATGTAAATTATTCTTTCCCAATAGTATGTATTTAAAATTATCTTTTTATTGAGTTTAACAGAAACATGTTCATTTTAATTTTCCTTGTTTCCATAGTTTGAAATAATACAAAGTCACAATATGTTTTTAATGTTTTCTACTGGCA
Source organism: Rhinopithecus bieti (assembly GCF_001698545.2). Lineage (NCBI taxonomy): Eukaryota > Metazoa > Chordata > Mammalia > Primates > Cercopithecidae > Rhinopithecus > Rhinopithecus bieti. Next base: position 1,856,131 of record NW_016803813.1, on the reverse strand, counting down.
TAAATTTTAATCATAAAAATGGGTGTTACTATACAGAATATAGAGCTTTGAAAGCAGTTAGAATTAGATTTGAATGCTAATATATTCTATTTAAATGTGAGCAAACCTCTTACCTCACTGAGATTAATTTTCTTGGGGTAAGAATACCTATACCTACAAGGATGTTGGATATGAAGGGGCTGATGCAAAGATAACAGGTATAAGGTGGCCAAGTCACAAATAACCTTTCTTGTAATGCTTAATGATTAGGAAATAGAAACAAAATCCATTAAGATAAACTCAGATTCTCAGATATCTGAATTATTTCTCAGTCTCTCACTGTCTTAAATTATCTTCCTTTGCTTTTTCAATTATTTATTCTAACAGTGAACCCTTACTTTCCTTCTAAATAGTGAGATGATATGAGAAATACTTGAATAATATTTCTCACTTAACTAAATGCTGACATATCAGAAAGAAACTCTAAATAAAATACAAGGGTTTCCTGAAAGACAACTACTGTTTTCCTTAGATTTTTTTCTCTCCAAAGGAGGAAGCTGATTTTCTCTAAAGTGATGTTGAAAGGGATAACTGAAAGAAGACCATGAAACAGAGTCTATTTTTCAGCCTAATTTTGGTGGTCATTTTTCTGCAGCTCTGTTCCCTTATCCATGTTTCAGTATCCTGAATGTCAGTTGTCAACTCTAGGAATGGCTTTTTGATTCTAACATAAATTGTCATGGTGGTTTTGAAGATACAGGCTGACCTAGTCAATCAGTTCATTATTCTTGTGGGAATTATTTGTGGTAGAATCTGGTTTTTAGCCATCACTTTGCAATCACTTAATTCCCAGAACTGAATTACTTCTTTTTTTTTAAATATCTAGGATGTTTTCTGTTTTTTGCACTACACCCTGACAAATAAAGTTTCATAATTTTTTTTTTTTTTTTTTTTTTTTTTTT